>NC_142930.1:47803451-47828451 GCF_046866305.1 Octopus bimaculoides | reverse complement strand
CGTGCCCACGCGTACATACTGACACGTATGACATATATATCTGCAAAATGAAACTTGAAATTTTAAAAAGAATCATGTGATGTGTCAGTATATATGAGCGCACGCCCACTAGTTTTTTTTTTTTTTTCACAATAAATTGCGATATAATTGTAATTTACAGTATCTGAAATATATTTGTAGAAAATTTCATGAAATATATCCATTTTCCCCTGAAATTTATGAGGAAAGAATGTCTACGCGTGTGAATATACTGAAACCCTTCTACCCAACTCCACTTCCGAAAACATCACAATAAATTCAGGTATAATAGGAATCTACTCCATCTGAAACGTATTTATATAAAATTTCATTAAAAAATATGTATTTTTCTGAAAGTTATGAGGAAACAAACTCGAGTAGTGGAAGGTCACTCTTGTGTAGGTATGCCTTTTATTCTATACAATGTTTTAACTAATCTACCAATCGCCGCCTTACACACACTCTTTCATATAAGTTTCATTTAAGAATACAAGTCACAACAAAGCGGGGAGTCTTACTAAAAGACCCAATAAAGAATGTCTCCCTCGGTGAAGTTAAGTAAACAGAACGGATAAACAAAGCCGGTTGATTAGCTTAATGACAGTTCGGGTAAGTTCCCTATTAGTGGAGTTGTTTTTAGTTCTTGATCAGAGGTCTAAACAGGTATGTGATGATGAATGACATTCCCGCTTAGTCATACGTTTATTTTTTGTGTTTATTTTCCAGGAGTATCTAAGGATGCATTATCTTTTACATTTTACTTGTTTCAGTGATTGGACTGTGACCATGTTGGGGCACCGAAACTTTTGTCGAACAGTTAAGTTACTGAGTTGTAAACAAGCCAACTCCGGTTATCAAGCGATGGGGCAATGAACACACACACGCGCGCACACACACACACATACACAATACGTACATACATACATACAAATACACACACACACACACACACACACACACACACACACACACACACACACACACACACACACACACACACACACACACACACACACACATATATATATATATATATATATATATATGAATATATATATATATACAATACAAGCGTAAGAGTGGCTGTGTGGTAAGTAGCTTGCTTAAGAACCACATGGTTCCGGGTTCAGTCCCACTGCGTGGCACCTTGGGCGAGTGTCTTCTACTATAGCCTCGGGCCGACCAAAGCCTTGTTGAGTGGATTTGGTAGACGGAAACTGAAAGAAGTATGTCGTATATATGTATATATGTATATATGTATATATATATATATATATGTGTGTGTGTGTGTGTGTGTGTGCGTGTGTGTATGCTTGTGTGTCTGCGTTTATCCCCTCAACATCGCTTGACAGCCGATGCTGGTGTGTTTACGTCCCCGTAACTTAGCGGTTCGGCAAAAGAGACCGATGGAATAAGTAATAGGCTTACAAAGAATAAGTCCTGAGGTCGATTGGCTCAACCAAAGGCGGTGCTCCAGCATGACCACAGTCACATGACTGAAACAAGTAAAAGAGTACAGGATTCCACACAATTCGCATCTGCCATATTCATTCACAAAGCATTGGACGGCACGGGACCATGTGTTTGCCTAATTAATGTGCTATTTTTCGTTCTTAAGATGATAGCGTATAATCGTAGAGGCGATTTAGTTCTTATTTCTTGCAGTTCGAGTCGCTTCACAAGGCTATGTAGTTTTTGCTGTTGTTTTTACTCCCAGATCAACACCAGTGTAACAAAATCATGATAAAAGGCTTTTCTTCTGTCCTGTTTCGTCAGATAAAGTGTATCTAGGACTACATTATCCAGTATGTCACCCCATTATTTATAAAGATGATAGAGTGGGATTTGGGAGGCTTTGTTTCTATTTCTAGCTTGTTAAACAGCCATGTCGAGGCTGCCAAGATGGGTTATATAATTAACGTTGACTGATTGGAGACACAGATTAAAAATACTTTAAAGGATGCTTAATTGGAAAGCATTTAAAAACTGATTAACTTAATGTTTGCAATAACATCAGATAGAAAATAATTGAAATTACTGTGGCAATATAACATGGCATTTCAAGGTAGGTAAAATAAGCAGATGCGGTGAATAAAGTATCTTGTGGTATTGTACTCTTTTACGTTGTGCGTTTAAATCCACTTAGGTCGACTTTAACTATCATCCTTCCGTGATTTATGAATTAAGTATAACGTAAAATATTAACTCGGTGTACAGTAAATAACTATATTTTCTCTCCCTGTTCTGAATCATTTTGCTTCTGTCTGAAATCCAGATAACATGGCATTTAAAGAGACAGGAGTCCAGCAATCATACATTTAGACTGGATATTTTACTTGTAAATACATATCTCTCATTAGCAAATGGACGAATGCCACTCATTTGGTAATTGTTGTATGACTTTTATTAGGAAATTGATGTACACCTCTAATCAAGAAATGTCTGTATGTCTCGTAAAGAAATCGATGTACGCTTCTCTTTAGAAAATCGATGTATGTCTTCTTTAAAGAATGGTTGTATGACTCTCATTAGGAAATGAATTACTGAATATCAGACATGTATCTGATATTCAGTAATTTATGTGTGACTCACATTAGGACACTGACGTATACTGGATTTGGTTGTGTTTCATTTGTACCATAATATCGTTGTGATATGGTGTTGTTCCTCTGTCCTTTCGAGAAGTCAATACGGACCAATACAATGTCCCAGCTTATTGAAAACTACACTGTCAACTCTTCCACGCAATGGTTTGTCACATGGAGTGCAGTGTTACATTTTTCCTTCACTAATCACTAGTATTCAACGTTCATTGACCACTGTACAGTACTGGTTCTGCATTGCATTTCCATTTCACCTTTCCTTAAAAATGGATAAGGTAGACACTGGTATGGTTGTGTGGTTAAAACAACTTCCTTTGCGTTCACCTGGTTTTGGGTACAGTGACACTATGCGTCACTTTGGACAAGTGTCTTCTACGGCCAGGTGTCTTCTACTATAGACCTGGGCCGACCAATACTTTATGACTGAATTTGGAAGCCCGTGGAAGCCCGTCGTATATACCAGGTTCAGTCAAAGATTTTTTTCATATTTCAAGTTTTAATTAATTTTCTCTGCATCATGATCTGAAATATAAGATTTTCTTTCTACCGTGATGACGGAGGCTCAATTTGTCCAATGTTTATTTACTTCCATTACTGGATTCATATATTTTGGTGAACTACATCTACCAACATCATGATGGATCTCCGAAACCCCAGAAACAGCTGTTGGACTTGAGACACCTTACCACATTTTTCTTTGTTGCAATATTGCAATATTATTCAAGGCGGCGAGCTGGCAGAATCGCTAGCACGCCGAGCAAAATGTTTTTCATGTCTTTACATTCTGAGTTTTGATCCCACCGAAATCGACTTTGATCTTCATCCTTTCAGGGTCGATAAAATAAGTGCCAGTTGAGTACTGGGGTCGATGTAATCAACTTATCTCCTCCCCAGATCTTGCTGGCTTTGGACCAAAATTTGAACCCAATATTTCAATATTGTTCTTGACGGCGAGCTGGCATGATCGTTAGTACGCCGGACAATTGTTAGCATGCTGGCATAATTATAGCATGCCTTTCATCCTTTCGGCATTCATAAAATAAGTACCGGTTGAGCACTAGTATCGATGTAATTGACTTGTTCTCTCCCTCGAAATTGTTGGTCTTATGTCAAAATTTGAACCCAATATTGTTAAGTTACTACGAAGAAAACAAATTAAAAAATGTAGAAATACGAGACCCGATAACTTAATTTAATAAGTGCGATGTCAAAAGTAAAAACATCTGTTAAATAAATAAATTTATTTGCTATTACAGGAGACGTTAAAGCTAAGAAACAAAACCGATAGAACTTGAAAGTATTAAAACTGATATTTATAACTAACGATTTTATGACGTCCTTAATGCTTTTCACAATAAATCTGCTTTTTTTTAATGTCGACAGCTATAATCTGTTGTTATATATATATATTCATACATAGCCTGTGTACTCACACACACACACACACTGAAAGCAAATACCATTCATACTACAGACAAAAACACCTACACACAAATATAAATATACATACATATTTATACATATCTATATATAAATATATGTACAAAGAGAGAGAGAGAAATTTGTATAATTTGTATCTACTCACACACACACACACACACACACACACACACACATACACACACACACACACACACACAGAGACACACACACACACACACACACATATATATATATATATATATATATATATATATATATATATATATATATATTCGCATATATGTGTACGTATATAGATACATACATACAATCGTTTGTAGAAAGCATAAATCGGGAGAAGACGCACACTGTAAGATGTAGAGTAGTATATATTAAAAAGTGGGGAAGGTCGGTTTATGGGATTACCCTGGGTTTCCCGTGAGACCCCCAAACAAGTTCTGGGGTCTGACGACACGCCATAAAGCTAAACCCTTTATGGGCGGGAACCCAAGTTAATCCCATTGACCAGTCTTGCCCACTTTTAATATATATATGTGTATATATATATATATATATATATATATATATATATATATATATATATATATATATATATATATATATATATATATATATTTACTTGGAGAATGGAGCAACAAATACAAGAAAAAGCATTTTCGTTGGACTAGATAGCCGTTGTTTTATTATGTAGAGCTTGTGAAATGAGTCAGTGTGGAGGATTAGGTTATGTAATGAATCATTTTGTATATTATGTCATAGTCACTTACGCACGTTTCGATCCAGCCAGTAGTTTGGCCGATCTCTTCAGAGTGTTAAAAGGTATATTCAAAGTTTGTGGTGTGCGAAATGTAGGAGAAGTAATTATTGGGTGTAATATATGTGGTGGTGTGATAGTGGTGATAGGTAAATAGAGCCTTACGTTTTAGTTGTTGCGTTGGTCTTCTTGTAAGGGGATATAGGGTGGGTGCTATTTAAGAACATTGTTCAGACTACCCCTGAAGGATCGAGGCAAACCTACCACTTACCTATATATATATATATATATATATATATATATATATATATATATATATACAGAGAGAGAGAGAGAGAGAGAGAGAGAGAGAGAGAGAGTGAGAAGGATTGAAATATCAATTAGAAGCAGTTCTAGTGTTGTAAACGATATTGACCGCACATGCTCAATGTACCTTCCGTGTTTGTTTGCCAGAAGGCTGTGAATTAGTGGTACCGGTTGTCAAAACACTTAAAAGTCATAGGCAGGAGAGAAAACTCACCTCAAATCCCATTCAAGAGTGATGGACATCACTGTCTCGCCATTTTTGTGTGATGTCGATAAGCCATATAAATGGCGAACATCGCTTCGAGAGAGTCATTCCCCACCGCGCTAATTCGCAGCCCACTGACAAATATGCGATGCACATATATTGAGTATATGTGGCCGATCCTATATATATATATATATATATATATATATATATATATATATATATATATATATATATCCACTAATGCAGTGTTGATCTCTCATTCTCGTCGTTCGACGTTTACGTATGTGTGTGTGCATGTATGTATGTATGTATGTATGTATGTATGTGTGTGTGTACGTATGTATGATGTATGTATGCATGATGGACTCTCCCGTTGGATTCGGCGGATGAAGATCCGACAAATTACCCGTTCTTTGTTGGTCAAAATGCTCATGTAGAATGTGACATTTGAGTCCCGCCAACGATTTGTAAAGAGGTCTGCAAATATAAGGATTACGAGTCAGTGCAGGTGTTATATTTGCAGCCACTTTTCTACTTTGCCTTGTATTTCTAAGCCTGTTAGTGCTAATTGAAATATATATATATATATATATATATATATATATATATATATATACAGAGGGAGAGACAGAGAGAAGAAAGAGAGAAGGATTATGCACACAGACATGCATGTATGGCATGTATATCCATGCATGTATATATGTATGCTGTGGAGGCGCAATGGCCCAGTGTTTAGGGCAACGGACTCGCGGTTATAGGATCGCGGTTTCGATTCCCAGACCGGGCGTTCTGAGTGTTTATTGAGCGAAAACACCTAATGCTCTACGAGGCTCCGGCAGGGGATAGTGGCGAACCCTGCTGTACTCTTCCACCACAACTTTCTCTCACTCTTACTTCCTGTTTCATTTCAAGATTTTTTTGTCAATAAAATAAGACCCAGTTTCTAACCCAGATCCAAAGCTCCTTTATTGGAATTTCAACATCAACAACAAGGTATTTTTGTATGTATGTATTTATGTATGTATATATGCAGATTTATGTGTTTCGTTTTATGCATGTCTTCTCGTACACATACTTGCATATCTAGACATGCTCATATATACTTAAATGTTAAACGTCTGGAAAGTTTTACAGATTTTGTCAGTTCCAGTGATGGACTGTATTTGTAGTCTTTGAATCAGCTTTCTCCTTTCTGGTTTTGAGAAGCTTAATTTCTCAAAATTGGTATTTAGGTAATGTGTTACATATCCCAGTGCCTCAATAATTATAAGTATAAACCTGAACTTGTTTGTAATCTAGATAGAGAAGCTGCAGATTTCTCAATAGTTCAGCGTAGCTATTTTCTTTTTCATCGATCTTCAGCTTCATGTTAACATCCGTTGGGCATCTGATTTCCACAACATATACTTTCAAGTCATCCACGAAGAAACAGTGTGTAATTTTTGTATTTCTCTTACCTTGTGAACCAGTGAGATAGCCTTTGTACTTCATTAACATGAATGACAAAGAATTACAGAACGTATAAGTAACATTACAGAGAGGCTGTCCCCTTGGAATATGCCACTGCGATACTGTATTCTATCAGTGATCATAAAGTCACTCCGTGTGTTTAATTTTAAGATGGTGACCCACGATGATGTCAAGTCAGCTATGGCTTTGATTATGCTCACTGGAATTTTAGCAAGTTGAAGGGCTTCTAGCATACACGAGTAGGGAACAGAGTCAAAGGCTTTCTTGTAGTCTAGTCACATTGAAACTAGGTTCCATCTATGCTCTAACACGTCTGATATTACAGTTTTGCTTGTTAGCAATTGCTCGACACATTCCCACACACACTTCTTGCCAGCTGCTTGTTCTGCTGTGATGATGTCATTGTGGGTGGTTCTGCATTTGGGGACCAGTTTTGTCTGTGCCGGAGCTAACCAGTGTGGTATGCTACTCTTCTCGATGAGAACTTGCTGGTATAGGTTGATAAAATATGGGCAGTAGAATGTTGACTTCTTGTACTAATATCCAACAGTCAAGTCTCTTCCGGGTGTTTTTCCATCACGAAGTTTCTGGATCACAGTTACAAAGGTATCACTATCAATGCTGTATGTCTTGGCTGTAATGCAGGGACAATAACTTCTTTGAATTTCTTCCAGCCACAGTGCATCTTCTCTTCAATCCAGATTTTCCTCTAGAAGGAGCCTATGTTTTCTCATGTCTCTGTACACTTTTGCTTTGTTCCGGTTAATTTTTTTGTTTATTGTTTTTCTCTCAGTTATTTTCTTCTTATGTCGAAGTTTCTCACTGACAGCTTTTAGTTCCTACTTGAGGGTGATCAGTTTGCAAGTGAGTGTCCTCTTTTTGCCCTTTCCAAACATTACTTCTGTCTCATTCTCCACCTTTTGGTGAGACGTTTAGTGATTTGTTTGTTTGCACGCAATAAGCATCAATATATGTGTATGTATGTATGCATGTATGTATTTATGTATGTATGTATGTAAGTACGTGCGCGTATACACATGTTTGCGCGCGCGTTTGTGTGTGTGTATGTGTGTGTGTGTGTGTGTGTGTGTGTGTGTGTGTGTGTGTATATACGCTTCTGCTGGTAACGAAATATCGTCACAACAAAGAAAAATTTTGTTGCAGTGGAAATCCGAAAAAACAATGCGTTGTGATTGTGATTATATGCACAAATACGTGCACGCGTTTGTGAGAAACAGAGAAAGAAAGAGAGAGAGAGAGGGGGGAGACAGAGAGAAAGAGAGAGGATAAATTGATTAATAAAGTAAAGAATAATGCTCTGAAATGTACGCATATCATAAGAAGTACATTTCGTTGGTATAAATGATCTTAAGATGTGATGAAGTACGACATGATGTCTCATGTATGTTTGTGTATGTGCAATTATGCATATATGGATGGGTGCATATAAGTGTGTGTGTGTATATATGAAACATATGCATATATATATATATATATATATATATATATATATATATATATATATATATATATATATATATATATATATATATATATATATATATATGTGTGTGTGTGTGTGTGTGTGTATGTGTGTGTGTATGTATATATATATATATATATATATATATATGTATATGTATATGTATGTATATGTACATGTATATATATGTTTATGTATATATATGTGTGTTGTATTTGAGTGTATGTGTATGTGTGTATATATATATATATATATATATATATATATATATATATATATATATATATATGTATGTATATGTGTATACATATATGTATGTATATGTGTGTGTGTATGTATATATGGATAAGTATACGGGTAAAGTGTATGTATGCATATGTATACGGGTAAAGGAACGGGTAATATAGTATAGTAAAGAGAAATAAACAAAATAATTAATTAATCTAGAGGAAATCCACAAGAGAGCAATAAAAATAGAAAATTAAGGAGTAATCTCCCCTATAATAACAAAGATGAAATCTAACGAGATTCTAAGGATCTAATGATAGTTATGTATGTGTTTTTTCGTGTTTTGTTCGAATGGTAACCACTCCTGAAGAAGTGCCAAATGTCTAAATCCAATGGACCAGTCACTGGATAAGTTTGGCACAGAAATGCTAACATAGAGTGGTGAATAAATCGATATATCGAATTTGAAGTCTCTGTCTCTTTTGAATATGAAAATTTAAAAGTTAAAAACCTTATAATATAAATATAAACTGTGAGAACGACCCTTAAGGAATCTAGTTAATGCTATATTGGTAACGGTCGCTACATCCTCTGAAAAAAAAAAAATATATATATATATATATATATATATATATATATGTATGTGTGTGTGTGTGTGTGTGTGTGTGTGTGTGTGTGTGTGTGTATGTATGTATGTATGTATGTATACATATATATATATACATGTGAAGGCGCATGGCTCAGTGGTTAGAGCGTCGAGCTTACGATCGTGAGGTTGAGTTCTTGAACAAGACGCTTTATTTCGTAGTAGTAAGTAAACTTGGAAGCAAGCAAGTAAAGAGCTGTCTACAGCCAGCGACCGGTGGTGCGATTGAAAGGCCTGTGACGTCGCAAATCATTTCTACAGCAGAGTGAACTGGAGCAACGTGAAATAAAGCATTTCTCCAAATACAATGTTTATATACCAAAACAATTTTATAACATTTTTCTGACATAATTTAAATATATACTTTAACCATGTAACACAAGCCTTCTGTAGTTTTTTCACTCTTATTATCTTTTATACATCCAACCACGCGCTTTCACATACCAACTTTCTCACCTATATATATATATATATATATATATATATATATATATATATATATACAGAAGGAGAGAGAGAGAGTGAGAAAAAGGAGAGAAAGAATGAGCTAGATAGCTAGAGAGATAGATAATTACATGCATACATACATATGTACATATACATGCACACATGTATGTGTATATGTGGAGTGTATTTGTGTGTATACATGCATATTTGCTAACTTTCAGTACCACAGGAGTAGAGAGGTTTCTAGCTTAACTTATTTGAGTTCATCATCAGGTCGAGCCAATCAAGGGGCTCAATGTAGATTCCTAACAGGATGCAAATAGTAGCAAAATCACCCTCAAATCGCATATTATTACTCTGTATGAAGGTAACGTACACCACAGCAAGATGAAAAGCCGTCCCGTTTTCTTCTGAAATAAAATATGCTTTTTACACTGCACACACATACATAAAAACACATAAACACGGACACGCAAATACATGAATATGCAGAATACATACATACATACAAATATACACACATACATACATATGCACACACACACACACATACATGCATACACACATGACATGCATGCATACATATATACATACATACATACATGCATGCATGTGTAGCCGCACGCACACACACACACACACACACATACACACTAACCCACACGCAGGCGCACAAACAAAAAAAACAGGGATGCAGTGTGAATAACGGTCAGAGTCAAAACTATTGAAAAGATTGCAAGACAACGAAAATTTTAGAAAAATAAAAAAGAAATAAGTGGAAATTTTACCGGTGAGTGTGATAAATTATAATGCACTAAAAGAGAACGACTCTCCTCAGACACAACAGTATATATATATATATATATATATATATATATATATATATATATATATATATATATATATATATATATATATATATATATATATATTTATCTCTTTCTCTTTCCTCCCCCCCCTCGTTCTTCCTCTGTACTACTACGTATCTCGCTTTACCCCTCTCGTTCTTCCTCTGTTACTACTACGTATCTCTTTTTCCCCCTCGTTTTTCCTCTCTTTCTCTTTTCCTCTCGTTGCTCACCTATTCTTCTACTTCCTCCCTCTGTTTCTCTCTCTTCCCTTTACACCGGCATGGTTACATGCTTCCGGCCAATAATCCTTTCCTTCCTTGGCTTTCGCCAAGCAACGCACGCACCACTTTGTCCCTCTCGGGTCCGTGCCTCATCGCGTTCTTACACACATAATTTTTCTCGTCTGGCCGTAAAGCCTTTTCTGTTTGTTTTCCTGTCTTATTTTTTGTCCGCCACTACATTCCCCCATGGCTAGATTTAATTTGCGTATACAAATTTAATCTGCGATCCATGGGACGAGCCGTTTTAGCGATGCGTCCTGCCCAAGCTCGTCGAAACGCCGGTGTTAAAACGTGGGTGGCTGATGAAGGAGAATGTTCTCTATGTGGCTCGTGTGTTCTCGTCTACGTTTGTTTGCAATGTCCTGTACCCAGATATGCACCTATACATACAGGTGGATGTCGGTATGCACATACCTGTACGTATATATGCATATACTCATTTACTATTTGTTTTTACATCATTGAACGCAGCATCTTCCAAATGTAAGTAGTTTTCGTAACTCATATCCTCCGACGCTACTCTATCTCTTTCTCTTTCCTTCCCCCCTCGTTCTTCCTCTGTACTACTACGTATCTCGCTTTACCCCTCTCGTTCTTCCTCTGTTACTACTACGTATCTCTTTTCCCCCCTCGTTTTTCCTCTCTTTCTCTTTTCCTCTCGTTGCTCACCTATTCTTCTACTTCCTCCCTCTGTTTCTCTCTCTTCCCTTTACACCGGCATGGTCACATGCTTCCGGCCAATAATCCTTTCCTTCCTTGGCTTTCGCCAAGCAACGCACGCACCACTTTGTCCCTCTCGGGTCCGTGCCTCATCGCGTTCTTACACACATAATTTTTCTCGTCTGGCCGTAAAGCCTTTTCTGTTTGTTTTCCTGTCTTATTTTTTGTCCGCCACTACATTCCTCCATGGCTAGATTTAATTTGCGTATACAAATTTAATCTGCGATCCATGGGACGAGCCGTTTTAGCGATGCGTCCTGCCCAAGCTCGTCGAAACGCCGGTGTTAAAACGTGGGTGGCTGATGAAGGAGAATGTTCTCTATGTGGCTCGTGTGTTCTCGTCTACGTTTGTTTGCAATGTCCTGTACCCAGATATGCACCTATACATACAGGTGGATGTCGGTATGCACATACCTGTACGTATATATGCATATACTCATTTACTATTTGTTTTTACATGATTGAACGCAGCATCTTCCAAATGTAAGTAGTTTTCGTAACTCATATCCTCCGACGCTACTCTATCTCTTTCTCTTTCCTTCCCCCCCTCGTTCTTCCTCTGTACTACTACGTATCTCGCTTTACCCCTCTCGTTCTTCCTCTGTTACTACTACGTATCTCTTTTTCCCCCTCGTTTTTCCTCTCTTTCTCTTTTCCTCTCGTTGCTCACCTATTCTTCTACTTCCTCCCTCTGTTTCTCTCTCTTCCCTTTACACCGGCATGGTCACATGCTTCCGGCCAATAATCCTTTCCTTCCTTGGCTTTCGCCAAGCAACGCACGCACCACTTTGTCCCTCTCGGGTCCGTGCCTCATCGCATTCTTACACACATAATTTTTCTCGTCTGGCCGTAAAGCCTTTTCTGTTTGTTTTCCTGTCTTATTTTTTGTCCGCCACTACATTCCTCCATGGCTAGATTTAATTTGCGTATACAAATTTAATCTGCGATCCATGGGACGAGCCGTTTTAGCGATGCGTCATGCCCAAGCTCGTCGAAACGCCGGTGTTAAAACGTGGGTGGCTGATGAAGGAGAATGTTCTCTATGTGGCTCGTGTGTTCTCGTCTACGTTTGTTTGCAATGTCCTGTACCCAGATATGCACCTATACATACAGGTGGATGTCGGTATGCTCATACCTGTACGTATATATGCATATACTCATTTACTATTTGTTTATATATATATATATATATATATATATATATATATATATATATATATATATATTTCTCTCCCTGTTTATTTCTGTGTTCCTTTTTGTCGAAGAGCGTAGGCTCGAAACGTAAAAGACTTTCTCACTACCTGAGCGTTAAACTAATGCATCTGCTTGTTGTTTACACACCCTTCTTCATCTTTTTTTTTCGTAAATCCTCACTATATGTGTGTGTGTATGTGTGTGTGTGTGTGTAATCCAAAATATAATTATATACTTCTTGTGTTTAAATGTCTGGCCTGATGCCAAAGCATCAGACTTTTAAATTATTAAAGATACCAAAGATACAAATATATTTTCGAAAGAATTCATATGACCAATGTTCAACATAATCCTACGGTAAGATTGTCCAACATGAATACACAAGTAGGACAATGCACATCAATGCATTGATTTTTGTCTTGATTCTTAATAAATCCAATATTTTACAATCACAATAAAGAAACGTAGTTACTGGTTATAGAAACAAGACTTCGATCTGATCATGGTGAAGAATTCTATTCTTTGAATCAATATATTTCAGCGCTAGAGAATATCATTGGTTTAGTTAAATATTGTCTAATGCACACTCGTTCTCTGCCGATTTTTAACATTTTCAATGACAATCTCACAAATTGTATGTATCTTAAGTTACCGCGTATTATATTTCCTTCTTGAATTCATTTAATTTCTTTATACATTATTGTTGCTGCTGTATTTCTTTTACTACAATTGTTGTTGTTGTTTTTGCTCTTCTTCTTCTTCTTCTTCTTCTTCTTCTTCTTCTTCTTCTTCTTCTTCTTCTTCTTCTTCTTCTTCTTCTTCTTCTTCTTCTCCCTGTTGAAGCCTGTGCAGCTACTGTGTCATGTAAAGATTACACATTTCCCTGTTGTCTGTTCTTTTTTTTATGATGACTAGTCAAGAAGAAGAGCCTGTATCTTAAACCCACTGAGTGAACTTAAGTGGATGTAGTATACTGCTAGCTTGCTCTCAGAAGCAGAAGTCATTATAACAACGGCAGTAGAACCGGAGTGAAATGACAGCACGACTGTGGGCTTGAATCTGGAGAGTATTTTTGAGTCCTTGCCAATCAGCTGGAGGGATCACTTTTTGATGTGGTCTTAGATATTTGCGTATGGGTTTGTATTTAGCTACAACATCATCCCAGATGTGAAAGAAGTGTCTCCTTGTGGGTCTAAACTCGAGCTTCATAGAATATCAGAAGTCGTTTGGAACTGGTCATTTCCTGGTCCCAAAGTAGAAAGATAATTTTTGGAATGAATTGTATGTTGTATCATACATTGTTAGAAATGATCATCAATGACTGTAAGGACTTACGTTTGTAGCAACTTTGTTGTATTTAATTGCATTGTAGTTAAGTTCAGTAAGTGAAGAACGGTTAGATTTCGAAATTTTAGAATTCTAGGATTCTCAACAAATTCAACTTAACCTCATACTTGGCAGTGTTATTACAATTCTCTCTCTCTCTCTCTCTCTCTCTCTCTCTCTCTCTCTCTCTCTCTCTCTCTCTCTCTCTCTCTCTCTCTCTAAGATCTTAAAGTATTTTACAATGACTAAGTCAAGATATCTATTGTATAGAAAGGTTTTAGAAACATTAGCTTATGATTTTTTTTGTCCGCTAGTTAAGAGCATCCACAGGCACCACATTTGGTAGGATTTAAACTCAATAGTGCATGAGAATTAAACATGTAAATTATAAAGAGATCTGATTCTAAGTGATGTGATGTGACTCAAAGGATATGAACATTTCTTAAAAAAATAAATGTTCGTAACCACACGGTATCTACTTACAGTTTAGAAAACAGTAGAGCGTGTGAGGGTTAAGACCCTTGATCATGGAAAACTGCATGAGGAAAATGACGAGATACAAGCCATTGGATCGTTGACTGATTTTCAAGTCTGAGTCGTATCTCTCACAAATGTTACAACACCTTAAATTATGTGTACCTTTATCAATCATATCACAAAAGAGATATTTTATAATTTACTCTTTTTAGTTTAATACACAACTTACTTTGTATTCCAAGATATTTGTTGAGTTGGAGACATGTTATTCTTGCTTATGAATTAGTTCCTTGCTGTATACTTACTTATAGGACACAAATTTAAAACGAATTTAGTTCAATCTTAAACCAACCAACCAACTAGTTTTGTATTTAAATACCAAAACCAGTCATTTCATTTTTAGTCGGTCATCTGTTTATTTTATCAGTCCAAATGATCATTTATTTATTTTATCGATCCGATCAAGATCATCTGTTTATTTTATCGATTCAGAGGTTATGAGACTAAATGTGTGTGCCTACATAAGATAATGTATAATTACACCATTGTAGACTTTAAGATTTTGGAGTACTAGTTATTGCACTCCCTCATTTGCGTCTGGGTAGCAAATTGATAAGAGTTAATATATGTTGAGTGACTAATAATTATAAAACAGAAACATCCCCTACTTTGAGTTCTGAATATCAGAAACTATGACTAATACAACACTACATAAAAACCACTATGTCTTCCACTCAGTCTAGACTAACTTAAAATGTATATACATACAAAAATGTAACAGTATCAATAATTGAATTAGTCCGAAGACAATAGTCTGAATTGTATAGATAAATACAGAGGAATATCAACGGAAAATGAAGACAGTCAGTGATAAATCAAATCTAGTTGTGAAAGTATTTCAGACAAAGTGTGAAGACTAAGTTTCTGTCTGTATTTTACTACAATAGCCCCAAAATTACCGACTTCACACAATGTATGATGGCCCCTCACCACCAGAATCGGTTTTGCTGAGACTTGATTCTTTTTTATACCACGTCACTACAATCTTCATATCAGTTGATATTTTTAGAGACTTTTTATTGTCACTGGGTAACAATTTAATTAGATGAGTTATTGCAACTATGTAGTCTTAAGTTAACCATATGACACAACTAGTTGGGTGACTGACTACCTTAGGTGATGCGTGACCTACAGATCCATTGCTTCGGATATACCATGCCTCCACCTAATTGAGGACTACGTTATGCATTATAACATGCTCTGGTTCATTTCACGGAGCACAATAAAGCAATCCGAGCGTGTTGCTGACCAATTTGCTTTTATCTGCCCGTTGACTATTGCAGTGGCTTCAAAGGAGGCGAGTGAGATGAATTCCGTCGGAACATATCAGCCTATGTTCTTCTATGCTTACTTGTGGTAATTATGCATCCCAGCACATTGTTTACCGAGTAATTCGATTATTAATACTGCTACAATTTATATATATATATATATATATATATATATATATATATATATATATATATATATATATACATTTTGTGCTTGCTTGATTGAGTCGAAGGGTTAGTGGTTTTAGAGAGGTAGTGTTCTAGATTTCTAAGTGTTTAGAAGCGACTGTATGAGTAGTGTACGAACTGCATGTACCGGAATCTGGTGTAATTATCAACTGTCTTGATTGCTTTTAATTTTGGAAACAGTGCTGTCTTTATGTGTCATACGAATGTGGTTTGCATGCAGCCTGTTTTGTTAGTAGTGAAAAAAAAGGGGGTGGGGACAAAATTTCACTGATATAATTCGTAATGCTTCTAATATCTTGTATCTGTGTTTTAAATGAATGTGCTTGAGGGCTCCTAGTGTACTGGACAGTAGTTTTGCTTTCTTGAGTAAGTCTGCTGTGCGTGTTGCAAAGATGTTTTACATCGATAGAGGACAGCGTCAGTAACTTTTGCAGAGCCTCCTAGACTGACGGTAGAAATGGACGAGACCCCAAGATTCATGGATTGCTTCAGTAAGAAGTAGTACATAAAGAAATCGAATTATCCTCGGATCAAAGACGTGGCCTGAATACTTGCAGTAGAATTCAGATGGTGATATTAAACAGAGAGACAGATGGTGATATTAAACAACTCCACAGAAACAGATACAGTTCGACGAGCTTCCGCACACATTCATGGTTTTGCATTGACTTGATACTACCGTAGAAAATACTTGCTCAAGATGACACGCATGGATGAATGTGGTGGCTTAAGTTCATGTTCTGACATAGAGAAAAGAATATGTGGATTGTGATCACAAGGTTAAGTCATTCTAAAATTTTTGTAGGATATACTTATGAAGGGAGATAGGTCTGTAATATTACTGCAGATGTGTTTTTTTTTAATTTAGAATTGTTTATTTTTTTGCCAACTTTCGATATACTGGTTATATGGCAATGCTGATATGAGTGGGGGAAAACATTAGTAAGTGCAATAATTTCTTCAAGTTCGAGATTTTATCTGTATGTTGTACGTTTGTGGAAATATCAGGAACTGACCGATGCTTTCCTGATTTTCCTCTTGCTTTTCGACAGCTTGATAAAGGGAAAGGATCAAAGTTGTGATTGAAGTGAGAGCTATTTGTATATTAGCTTCTGTATTCCTATCTTCCATGTGCGACGGCTTTAAATGCTGATTCTTGATGAAGAGATTAACTTATTGTTGAATGTAGGTATGTTACTTGAAGTTATTGCGGTGACGCGTGATGTTGTGTACACGGTTTCTAAAGTGGTTTAAACTGGTAATTTCTTTGTGAAAACATTTTATTGCTTGTATTTGTGATTTACGTTAAACAGGCATAGCAGTTTTCTACTTTTCCTTGTTCTACTTTCTTTGTTTAGTTGTTTACTACTAAGTTTTGTTTCTTTTGTGCATGGTGTTGGCAGCTTGCGTTTCACGTTGTCCATATTTTTTCCTTATATGCCGAACTACGTCAATAATATAATCATGGCTGTATTGTATAAACTTTCATTGTGGGATATGTTTTTAGAGACAACTACAGTAACTTTGTTAAATGTAGAGCAAACTATATATTTTTTTACCTCGATTATCAGGGTGTTGTTTAGTCCCAACTCAGCCCTGATTGAAAGGCCCTTAATCAGGGCCTTCGAAAGAAATAAGAGAAAACAGATAAAAAATTACTTTCAGGACCGGAAACGTGGAGACGAGAGACTCCTTCAAAATTCATAAAAAAAAAAAAAATTTATGGATAGACCCGCAGATATATTGGGTTGGTAAAAAAAGTTCGCAGCATTTTTAAATAAAATTTATTAACAATATTTATATAGTTGTACATACCTTTACGCAACCACATACTTCCCATTTTGTTCCACTACCTTTCGCCATCTTTGAAGCAGCTTCATGATCCCACCCTCCTAAAACTTGGTATTTTTCTGGGTTATGAACTGGTCTAAGTAGTTTTTGTTACCCTCTTTTAAAGAATTAAAGCTCTCCCCATTAAGAGAAGTTTGCAGGGATCAGATTAAATGATAATCCAAAGGTGCAAAGTCGGGTGAGTAGAAAATACATATATGTCATATGTTCCTGTCACATGATAAAACAGATTACATGGTTAAACATCACGAGTTGAAAAACGCTACGAACATTTTTACTAACCCAATAGATTCCTTCTTGTCTGTCTGGGCCCCAAACTCATGTACCGATTGAACACCTCACTTATCGTGCTGCTTATGATCAGGACATTTCATCAGTGACTATCTTTTATTCAGACTATCTTTTATTCAGACTATCTTTTATTCAGACTATCTTTTATTCAGGACATTTCATCAGTGACTAATCTTTTATTCAGACGTTTATTTGAATCTACAATTCAAATAAACGAATAATAACATCGACGATAAAACAACAAGAGGACGTACACAAGAAGTGTATTAGTGTGACGCCCAGTAAAAAGAGAGAATTTCTGACGTTTCAAGCATAGCTCTTTGTCAGTAAGGAGAAAGAGAGAAACCCAAAGAAAGAAAAGAAATCGTCAACAGCACGTGTGTAGTTACATTGCTGAAGTGTAGTATACCTACAACTACTTTATTTCAATTAATTATTTCTTTTTTAGGGTAGTAATTTGTAATCTGAAGAATATAGCTGATTGTCTTGTGAGCGAGAGATTTTAATTCCCAACTGCACTTCTAACATAACAAATTAATCTTTTGAGTATTCCATTTGAGTATCCCAGTTAAAATATAAAGGTTTTTATAGTTAACGGAAAAAAATCGCCAATATTTTCATATAAATGATAAGAATCCGATACAGAATTTGGGAGCTGAAACAATTTGAATTATATTCTTTAGTTTGATGGTCCATACTTTTTACAAGAGATCGATATTGCTATCGTAAGATTTGAATTAGATTAAATAAACATCGCTAATATGCTAATGTCGAGTCACTAGACCGAATCATAACCTGAGCAGAACATGGATTGAGGAGGATAGTAGATTGATAGAATCATTAGCGAGCTGGATAGAACGTTTTGTACTAATTAGCTATGTTCCCTTGCGTTTTGAGGTCAGTTCCTACTGAGGGTCAACTTTTGTTGTCTTTCATACGGATGTCAACAAAATAAGTACTAATCAAGTACTGGAATCGATATAATTGTCTACCTGCCCCACCACACACACATACATAAATGTGAGATAGTACTCGTATTAGAAATCATTATTACATGAAATCTTCAGACTCCACCAACAGCACTCCTACCAGTACCGCCCCTACTACGAAAGTAAGAGTGATAATCAATAATTTGATTTTAGTTGAAAAATCTTTATGCAATATGAGACTTCTTTAGGGCTCCTAATTAATTTGCACCAATTAAATGATACAGCTTTTGTTTGTTTATTAAACTTGATATCTTCATAATCAATATTATATATCGATCAGTGTATAAATAGCTAGTCGTTATTCGGATGTTATGCATATACGCTATACAAATATATACACAGACACTCACAGATTTCAATCTAAGATTTCTGACAAGGCAAAATTTAAAGCAAAATGTTATCACAACACGAAAATCTGTCAAATACATAAAGAAGCTGTTTGCTTTATAAAACCTGATTTCCTTTGCCTCCTTTCACTTGCAAATATTTCTTCACGGTCTGACGCTAAAAGAAATCGATTCGCAAATTTAACCACAAACAAAAAGGCTTTGGAGTGGTAAGAAACAGTCATTATTTGTAAGGATGTAGTACAAGCACGCAGTAATAAATGGTTCTGATTTAGGCAGCAGGCCAGCAATTTTTCAAGGAGAGGCTTAGTTGACAATTGAACTCAGAATGTAAAGTGTAGGAATAGACACCGATGGTATTTTGTCCGACGTTCTAACGATTCCGCCAGCACACTGCCTTAGCTAAAATAATAATTATTTCTAATTTATGCAGAAAGCTACAGATTCACAGAAAGGCTGTGCAAGGATGTGTAATCGATTAAATCAACCACCGAACTTGACTGGTACAACGTAAATCCCAGGAATTTCCACAGTTTTTCAGGAGAGATATATTTATTTCAAAGAAGTACAAACCGCTAATATCCGTCAATGTAGGACCCTCTGACTTCATTACACTTGTTATAGCGCCCAAACTCATCGTGAACGCCCTGTGTAAGTTTTCCAAAGTGAGGGTTCCCAGGATGCTTGTCGCAGCCTCCTTCTTCTCTTTTAGCTTTGGGAACAGCCAAAAGTTACAGGGAGCCAGGTCTAGACTGTGGGGAGGGTGAGGGATAGTTTTTATGCTCAAACCTATCAAGTAGTTGGTTACCAGGATGGAATTCTAAACTGGTGCATTGTCCTGGTGCAGGTGCTCTGGCCTTTTGCGATAACATCTCTTTAACTCCATTTGTTATGTTTTCTGTTAATTTTCCCTTTGTTATGTTTTTTGTTAATTTTCCCTTTGTTATGTTTCCGCCAAATTTTTTTCCTTTGCTCTGTTCTTTCTGTTCAATCCTTTAAATGCTTATGTAACGCAATGCACTCCCTATCTGTTTACTTAATTGTAAAAATATTCTTTGAATATTTATTGTGCGACTCATACACTGTTTCTTTCCTTTCTCCCCTTTTACCTTTTCTCTCTCTCTCTCTCTGTTTCCCTCTCTCTTATTCTCTTTCGTTCTTCAATCCTTCTGTCCTCTACAACACTTCCTCTCTCTTACCACTACTACGTAATCGGTGTCAACCTGACGCAGTGTCGTTCTTTTTCGTTTTCCCTTTGGACCAGTCCGGTCATGTCTGTCTGGGCTTGTTGCTCTGTCGCTTAGAACTTTTTACATTTCTCCTTTGTGTTATCTCACTACGTCCAATAGCCGAAAAGCCTTATTTAGTTGTATGTTGTATACGCATAATTATTCTTTTTCTGCTTTATTTGTATAATTATTTTATTTTTCTTGTATACGTACAATTGTTATATTTCTTTAGTTTGTCTTGTTTGCTTTTGTCCTTGTATACATTCGTTAGCTATTCCCAGAGGTTTCCTACCCTGGCGCTGCGAAGACGGAGTAGTATCAATGTTAAAAGCGCGAAACCACTAGGATGTCTTGAACATTGATTGATGAGGAATCAGCTGCGAATTTTCCGTGTATTATGTTTTCGTCTACTTTCCGTTTGTTACGTTTTTGTTAATTTTCCGTTTGTTATCTTTTCGTCAAATTTTCCCCTTTTTTGTATTCTTTGTATTCGACCCTTGATATATATATATATATATATATATATATATATATATATAATAAAATTAGGGACAAAATCCAAAATTACAGGTAAAAAACTCAATTAAAATCAATTTATAAAAAATTAAAATTAAATTGAGCCTTATAGATAAAGTATATATAAAATATATAGTTTTAGGGAAAATAACCAATTTTCAAGAACTCATCGATGAAAATCCACTATCACATATAGAAAAATTAATAATTAAAAGCACAATAAATGAGTATAATATAAAGTAAAGTAAATATCATAAGATAAATATAATAAAAAGATTACACGTGTTTCATAACCAATTTTCAAATAGAAAAGAAATTTAAATCGATTAAAATCAATTGAAATTATCGAAAATAAGTTCTATTCAAAAATATAGCTACTCGTCAGATCGTAAGTAGAACAATAATTAGATATATATCAACCAACAATAAGTACCAAATGAATTAATATGAAATACTTATTATATAAAGATAGAAACATTATTTTAAAATATCATAATATCAAAATAATAACCATTCAATAATCATCCCTTCATCCATTATAATAACATGTATATTATATACAAAAAACATCTTACATAAATTATCATTGTTTTAAATTATCATTGTTTTAAATTATCATTGTTTTAAATTATTATCATTGTTTTAAATTATCATTGTTTTAAATACAAGTTGAACGAAGTTTAAGTTTAAAATAATAATGAAGATAAAATTAGTACATATTTAACCGGTGTAATAGTTAAAGCTATACTATTTAAAGCTAAAGACGTTTATTTAATTATAATTAAAGATCAATTGAATAATAGAAAAATACAAGATTATTTATTTCTACAAACGTAATAATAAAAAATATGAATGAAAAAATTATGAATGGAAATTATGAGTTTGAATTACGGAAAAATTTGGATAAGTACTGTTTTCACTTTGCTAAAGATTTTATACTATTTGAAAATAATATGTATTCTTGTTTTTATACTATTCATTTGGTTCTTTATAGATTATATTTAATAGATAACTTATTTAACACTAAATTATTTAGAAGTTATAGTTTCATTTCAACATAATATTAGAACTTCGATTTGAATAGTGTTGATATATTTTCGATTATTTTTGATTAATATTATTTGATTAATTATTAATCTTTATAGTTTATAATATCGTTAAAGTTTTTAAAAAAATCAAAACTTTGTATATATATATAAAGTTTAACCT
This sequence comes from Octopus bimaculoides, assembly GCF_046866305.1. NCBI lineage: Eukaryota > Metazoa > Mollusca > Cephalopoda > Octopoda > Octopodidae > Octopus > Octopus bimaculoides. The sequence continues at coordinate 47,806,044 of NC_142930.1, read as the reverse complement.
TTTATTCTTAATAATTTTTTCTTTCCTAATTTTTTCATTCATAATTTTTCCATTCATAATTTTTTCATTCATATTTTTCATTATTACGTTTGTAGAAATAAATAATCTTGTATTTTTCTATTATTCAATTGATCTTTAATTATAATTAAATAAACGTCTTTAGCTTTAAATAGTATAGCTTTAACTATTACACCGGTTAAATATGTACTAATTTTATCTTCATTATTATTTTAAACTTAAACTTCGTTCAACTTGTATTTAAAACAATGATAATTTAAAACAATGATAATTTATGTAAGATGTTTTTTGTATATAATATACTTGTTATTATAATGGATGAAGGGATGATTATTGAATGGTTATTATTTTGATATTATGATATTTTTAAATAATTTTTCTATCTTTATATAATAAGTATTTCATATTAATTCATTTGGTACTTATTGTTGGTTGATATATATCTAATTATTGTTCTACTTACGATCTGACGAGTAGCTATATTTTTGAATAGAACTTATTTTCGATAATTTCAATTGATTTTAATCGATTTAAATTTCTTTTCTATTTGAAAATTGGTTATGAAACACGTGTAATCTTTTTATTATATTTATCTTATGATATTTACTTTACTTTATATTATACTCATTTATTGTGCTTTTAATTATTAATTTTTCTATATGTGATAGTGGATTTTCATCGATGAGTTCTTGAAAATTGGTTATTTTCCCTAAAACTATATATATATATATATATATATATATATATATATATATATATATATATATGTATGTATGTATGTATGTATGTATGTATGTATGTATGTATGTATGTATGTATAGGGGCAGGAGTGGCTGTGTGTTAAGAAGCTTGCTTCCGGATCACATGGTTCCGGGTTCAGTCCCATTGCGTTGCACTTTGGGCAAGTGTCTCATACTATATACCAAAGCCATGTGATTATATTTGGTAGGCGGAAACTGAAAGAAGCCCGTCGTATATATATATATATGTGTGTGTATATGTGTGTGTGAATTTGTGTGTCTGTGTTTGTCACCGCCGTCGCTTGACAACCGATATCGTTGTGTTAACGTCCCTGTAAGCTAGTGATTCGGCAAAAGAGATTGGTATAATAAGTACTAGCCTTACAAAGAATAAGTCTTGGTGTCAAATTGTTCGACTAAAGGCGGAGCTCCAGCATAGCCGCAGTCAAATGAATGAAAGAGGTAAAAGAATTAAAGATATATATATATATATATATATATATATATATATATATATATATATATAGAGAGAGAGAGAGAGAGAGAGAGAGAGAGAGAGAGAGAGAGAGAGAGAAAGAGATAGATAGATAGATAGATAGATAGATAGATAGATAGATAGATAGATACAGGGTGCGATTTGTAAATTATCGCCATTTTATATTTTTAGTTTCGCGTTTGTTTTTGATTTTGTCGGCTACACAGTATAGTAGGATCAGTTGGGCACGGTCTGTGAGAAAAACAGCACTATGACGTAGTTCGGTCTGCCAAAAATTTAGAAACTACATGCTGTACTGCTTGGTATTCGCGCCGGAAGCTCCAGTACAAACATTTCAGTGTGTTTGGGTGTCAATCTGAGGACAGTGCAGAAGATTCGGAAAGAGTTGAATGAGTCTAATGGTGATTATGAAGGTATGGTAATACGGAAAACTCACTTTAATCGTACTGACAAGAAAAGAACTCCTGAATTTGTCGGTGAGATCCAGATCATAATCCAAGTCAATAAGATCCATTGCTAGGGACATGGAAGTGTTTGAGTTTCTGAATAGGCAGGTAGTACATGAAGACATTCGGTATTCCTCATACAAGATGAGAAAGGGCCAATTTTTATCCCAAACCGTCAAGGACAAGAGGAAAGATCGCGCCACGAAGCTTTTGAACAAACTCAAGCATCTTCTCCAACTGAGAATGCTCTGGTTTTTCTCAGACGAGAAAATTTTCTACGAGGATCAGATGGTGAACACACAGAACAACCGTTCGCTTGCTGTGTCCCCAAAACATGTACCGAGAGTGATAAAAATTAAACATTCAGTCAACATCATGGTGTTTGGAGTAGTCACCAGTGATGGTGACGTTATGGCACCATTCATCTTTCCAAAACGCCTCAGACTCAACATGGTGGCCTACATCAAGTGCTTGGTGGAGGTAGTGCTGCCCTGGATTACGAGAGTGGCTGCTTGAAGACCCCACCTATGTCTGGCAACAGGACTCTGCACCATGCCAAACAAGCAAGTGAACCCAGTCAATGCTGTCAGAAAACTTCTGCGACCATATCACCCCTAACGTCTGGTCACCTAACTCCCTAGAGTGCAACCTCCTTGATTATCATGCGTGGGGCGTAGTTGAGCAAGAGACCAACAAAACTCCTTGTAACCCCAAAGATGAACTGAAGGCAAGGATTATGGCAGTATTCACCAACTTAAATAAGGAAACCGTCCAGAAGAGTTACAGCAAATTCCGAAGTCGTCTGGAGGCCTTGGTTGAAGCGAAAGGCGATTTTATTGAATAAATTTACTCTTTAGAATTTCAAAATATTTTAGTAAATATATCTGTTAAAA
>NC_142930.1:47793451-47800951 GCF_046866305.1 Octopus bimaculoides | reverse complement strand
CCAACCTAGATCTAAGACTCCGTCATTGGAATTTCAACATCAACAACAAGGTATTTTCGTATGTATGTATGTATGTATGTATGTATGTATGTATGTATGTATCTATGCAGTGGAGGCGCAATGGCCCAATGTTTAGGGCAGCGGACTCGCGGTCATAGGATCACGGTTTCGATTCCCAGATCGGGCGTTGTGAGTGTTTATTGAGTGAAAACACCTAAAGCTCCACGAGGCTCCGGCAGGAGATGGTGGCGAACCCTGCTGTACTCTTTCACCACAACTTTCGCTCACTCTTACTTCCTGTTTCTGTTGTGCCTGTAATTCAAAGGGTCAGCTTTGTCACACTGTGTCACGCTGAATCTCCCCGAGAACTACGTTAAGGGTACACGTGTCTGTGGAGTGCTCAGCCACTTGCACATTAATTTCTCGAGCAGGCTGTTCCGTTGATCGGATCAACTGGAACCCTCGACGTCGTAAGCGACGGAGTGCCAACAACAACAATGTATGTATGCATACATATGCGCATATCATTGTATACACGTACGCATACATACAATCGCGTAAACATATAAATTTTGGCTCCAGGCCAGCAATTTCTGAGGAGGGGATCAGTCAATTACATCAACTGTGGAAAACGCGTTTGACTGATGCATTGCTTCAAATGGAGAATACTTTGAACGTGGTGAACGTGTAAATATGTAAAATTTAGTGAATAAAATGATATTGCAAAATTCCGGTTTCTTTTGGATACCCCTTGTGTCTTTGTATGTATGTATGTATGCATGTATGTATGTATGCATGTATGTATGTATGTATGTATGTATGTATGTATGTATGTATGTAGTTGAAATTTATAGAAAAACAAAAGACAAAGACAGTTATATGAACAACAAGCAAGTGTATTAGTTTGACGCTCGGGTAAAATGAAAAAGTCTTTTACGTTTCGAGCCTACGCTCTTCAACAGAAAGGAATAAGAGAAAATAAACAGAGAGAATGAAAAAAACTTGTGGAGTTCAGCTGTCTAACATGGCGAATGTATGCATGTGTGTGTGTGTGTGAGTGTGTGTGTGTGTGTGTGTGTGTGTGTGTGTGTGTGTGTGCGTCTGCGTTTGTCCCCCCACAGCTTGACGGCTCGGCTAAAGATCGTTAGAATAAGTACTAGGCTTAAAAACAGTACCAGTATCGATTCATGCAACAAAAAGTTTTTCCAGATGTTGCCCCAGCATGGCTGTAGTCTAATGACTGAAACTCACGAGTGAGGAGGGCTCGGTGACAGGGTGCATTGTCGTCGTGAGGAATCCAATTTTTCGCGCTCTACAGATCCGGTCACTTTCGCCGAATGTACTTTCTCAAATGCTTCAAAAAGTCACATTTGATGGTTTGGCCCTGGGTGAAGAATTCTTGATTCACAATACCACATTTCCGGGAGTGATGCTCGTTGCAGGTCTTCTACATTGCTCATCGTCTTCCAGAGACGTTCTTTTGCTTTTAAAGCGTCCGTGCCACTCGAAACATTGCGTACGACCCATTGCCTCGTCACCGTAAGTTTGCTGAAGCATACTCAATATATGTGTTGCAGACTTCTCATGTTTAATGCAAAATTTCACATTAGCTCTTTGTTCTTGTCTATGACAAAATCGCAGACTACAGCATACACATGATTACAAAAGTACAAATTTCACAACCATATGCTGCTACAGAACTAGTCCGGATACTTTTTGATACCACCTCGTATATATTTACATATATATATATATATCTACACATCTATGTATATGCATACACACATACACACTCATACATTTACATACATATGCATACATACACACACACACACACAAATATACATACATACACATATACATACATCTATATATATATAAAACAAAAACTGTGTGTATGTGTGCGTGTGTGTGTGTGTGTGTGTGTGCGTGTGTGTGGGTGTGTGTGGTGTGTGTGTGTGCGTGTGCAAGTTTGAAGGTTTATAACTCGAGTTCCACCGAACTGATTCGATTGAAATTTCAGACATGCATTTGATATGTTCCGAGGCATGTTTTAGTCATAACAACTGCTTCCATCAATGTTCGGTTTTCACAAAAACTCGATCGATAATTATCGATTTTTTCCAAAAAGTCGTCCGATTTTGATCAAACTTGAGATTCATATGCATTCTTACCCAAGGTTTTTCGCCCTTTTGAGGGCGACATTCCAACTGTTGACCATAAACTTCCTTCAACTGGGAGCAATCTATCGCTCAAACAGTTCCCTCTTAGGAAACGCTAAAATTGTTCAACTCGTTCTCTTCCTCTACGTTTATCTGTGTACTTCATTCTATGGCTTCATTCGCAAGTGTATGGTTCTAATCTGCGCTAGGCCGAGGAGTAACGTGTTGAAATCAGAAGAGTATTGCGCGAACGCGGTAGCCGGATAGGGCTCAAAAAATTTTCTCAAGTGTAAGGCCTCATCATTCCGCACTTGAATGGTAATTTATTAAGACCCGTGCAACGCCGGGTACTACTGCTAGTGTACATATATGATTCAACTGCGTTTCAGTTTATTCTTTCTAATTAATGATTTTTCATATTTTTATATTAGTCCTTTATGTTTAGTTTGCAATAATACCGTTTCTAATCCATTTCTCGACCTCATTGATAATAGTGCTGTTGTTGGTTCATTTTTGTTGTAGCTTCCAATGGGCGTATTTATGTTGCTGTAGCTGTTGGTTTTAGATTGCTTGCGACCACTGTCATAGATTATTTCTGCTGGAATGGTGTGTTTATCTTGGGAATGTATTTTGTCATTAATAAAACTCCTTAGCTACCTTTGTTCTTTATTTTGTATCTTTTAATTGTTTCGGTCATTAGACTGCGGCCATGCTGTGGCACCGCTTTGAAGAATTTTAGACGAACGAATCGACCCCAGTACTTCTTTCCTATTTTTTTAAAGCCTGGTTCTAATTTCATCGGACAGTTTTGCCGAACCGGTAGGTTATGCAGGCATAAACATCAACACCAGCTGTCAAGTGGTGGCGGGTGACAAGCACAAACATACGCACACACGCACACACATATATATACGTACACACATACGTATATATATGTATATATATATTCATAGAAACATATATATATATATATATATATATATATATATATATAAACAAATAGTAAATGAGTATATGCATATATACGTACAGGTATGTGCATACCGACATCCACCTGTATGTATAGGTGCATATCTGGGTACAGAACATTGCAAACAAACGTAGACGAGAAAACACACAAGCCACAAAGAGAACATTCTACTTCATCAGCTACCCACGTTTTAACACCGGCGTTTCGACGAGCTTGGGCAGGACGCATCGTTAAAACGGCTCATCCCATGGACCGCAGATTAAATTTGTATACGCAAATTAAATCTAGCCATGGAGGAATGTAGTGGCGGACAAAAAACAAGACAGGAAAACAAACAGAAAAGGCTTTACGGCCAGACGAGAAAAATTATGTGTGTATGAACGCTGTGAAGCACGAACTTGAAAGGGACGAAGTGGTTCGTGTGCTTGCTCGGCGATAGCCAAGGAAGAAAAGGATTAATGACCGGAAGCATGTGACCATGCCGGTGTAAAGGGAAGAGAGAGAGTGGTAGAGGGAGAAACAAAGGGAGGAAGTAGAAGAATAAGTGAGCAACGAGAGGAAAAGAGAAAGAGAGGAAATACGAGGGGAAAAAAGAGAAACGTAGTAGTAACAGAGGAAGAACGAGAGGGGTAAAGCGAGATACGTAGTAGTAAAGAGGAAGAACGAGAGGGGGAAAAGATAGAGAAAGAGAAAGAGATAGAGTAGCGTCGGAAGATATATAAGTTTACGAAAACTACTTACAGTTGTTCAATCATGTAAAAACAAATAGTAAATGAGTATATGCATATATACGTACAGGTATGTGCATACCGACATCCACCTGTATGTATAGGTGCATATCTGGGTACAGGACATTGCAAACAAACGTAGACGAGAAAACACACAAGCCACATAAAGAACATTCTACTTCATCAGCTACCCACGTTTTAACACCGGCGTTTCGACGAGCTTGGGCAGGACGCATCGTTAAAACGGCTCATCCCATGGACCGCAGATTAAATTTGTATACGCAAATTAAATCTTGCCATGAAGGAATGTAGTGGCGGACAAAAAACAAGACAGGAAAACAAACAGAAAAGGCTTTACGGCCAGACGAGAAAAATTATGTGTGTATGAACGCTGTGAAGCACGAACTTGAAAGGGACGAAGTGGTTCGTGTGCTTGCTCGGCGATAGCCAAGGAAGAAAAGGATTAATGACCGGAAGCATGTGACCATGCCGGTGTAAAGGGAAGAGAGAGAGAGTGGTAGAGGGAGAAACAAAGGGAGGAAGTGGAAGAATAGGTGAGCAACGAGAGGAAAAGAGAAAGAGAGGAAATACGAGGGGAAAAAAGAGATACGTAGTAGTAACAGAGGAAGAACGAGATACATACATATATATATATATATATATATATACATATATATATATATATATATATATATATATATATATATATATATATATATATATATATATATATATATATATATATATACATGTATATATATATATATATGTATATATATATATATACATGCATATATATATATATAATGTATATATATATATATATACAAATACATACATGCACACACACACACACACACACACACACACACACACACACACACACACACACACACACACACACATATATATATATATATATATATATATACACGACAGGCTTCTTCAGCTTCCGTCCACCGAATCCACTCACAAGGCTTTAGTCAGCCCGAGGCTACTGTAGAAGACATGTGGTGGAGTTGTCACGCTGTGAGACTGAACCTAGAACCATGTGGTTTGGAAGTGAACTTATTAACACCCGGCCACCCCTAGTTTTATAATATTTTTTTTTTCTTTTTCTTTTTCTGTATAAGTTACTTTTGTGCTTTGCAATCTCTCGGTATAGTCTTTGTAGACTAGACAGATACTTAACTAAATTACCAATAAAGATAAAAACAATGCCCCAAAGCATTATGTTACTAGAAGTGTTAGGATATTAAGTGTTAAATATCTAAGTTAAGCGCCAAATAAAATAAGTGCAAATAGCTTTAGGTCCTGAAATATTCGTTAATTCGCTTTTAGATACCGTAGAAGTGAGAAAAGAAATTAAAAGTATAAGTTATAAAAGCAATCAATGCCACCACTTACAACAAGAGCATCGACAATAATGATAATAATCCTTTCTGTAATAATAATAATCTCGTCAAATTTTAGGTCTTGTGCCTGAAATTTGACGAGAGGGGACTATTCGATTACATCGACACCCAATGTTTCACTGGTACTTAATTTATCGACCCCGAAAGGATGAAAGGTAAAGTCGACCTCGACGGAATTTGAACTCAGAACGTAAAGACGGACGAAATGCTGCTAAGCATTTTGACTGACTTGCTAACGATGTTGGTAGCTCACCGCCTTAACAACAATAATATTGATTTCAAATTTTGACAGCAGGCCAGCAATTTCTGAGAAGGGTGTAAGTCGATTGCATCAACCCCAGTGATCAACTGCTACTTATCGACTCTGAAAAAGGCACTGTCCGAAAAAGGCATAAAAAGCATAGTCGACCTCAGTGGAATTTGAATTCAAAATGTAAAGCCTGACGAAATGTCTCTAAGCATTTTGCCCGACATGTTAGCCATTCTGCCAGATCGTCGCCTTAGCAACAGTGATAATCAATGACGATAATTTTAATTTAAGCACAAAGCCAGCAATTTTGGTGAAAGGGATTAGTTGGTAACAACGAGTCTAGTATATGACTGGTGGAGGCGCAATGGCCCAGTGGTTAAGGCAGCGGACTCGCGGTCATAGGATCGCGGCTTCGATTCCAAGACCGGTCGTTGTGAGTGTTTATTGAGCGAAAACACCTAAAACTCCACGAGGCTCCAGCAGAGGATGGTGGTGAACCCTGCTGTACTCTTCCACTACAATTTTCCCTCACTCTTACTTCCTGTTTCTGTTGTGCCTGTAATTCAAAGGGTTAGCCTTGTCACACTGTGTCACGCTGAATATCCCCCGAGAACTACGTTAAGGGTACACGTGTCTGTGGAGTGCTCAGCCACTTGCACAATCATTTCACGAGTAGGCTGTTCCGTTGATCGAATCAACTGGAACCCTCGACGTCGTAAGCAACGGAGTACCAACAACAACAACAGTATATGACTGATACTTCATTTCATCGATCTCGAAGGAGATCGATAACAGTATATTCGAATGTAATCATGTATTTTTTTCCTCGAGTGCAGAAAGACTCTGAAACTTGAAAAGTACTCCATGTCCCATGTTGTGTTTGAAACAAATATATGCAGCCTTTGTTTTAATGAAATGCAGTTCATCTCTTTGCAGCAAACAAAATATTTCAATTGAATTTGAAATATAAATGTGACCTGTAAGCTTTGTCACTTTGAAACTTATTCAAGCTATCTCACGTGAAAAAACATCTTTACTTTCAAAGAATTCTCAAGCTTTCTCAAAAAGGGTATAAAAAAAGGAATTGAGACAAGAGGCTTTTAACGACCAGGAAAATTCAGTGGGGAATAACAAGTGATTAAAGTTTTCATGTTTTGTTCGGTACAGCTGTTCGAACAATATGCCACTGGGAGAATTATTTCTGAAATTGTTAACTGCTGTGATGATGTATTGCAGTAATCAATACAAGCGATCACTAATAGTTTTTTGCAACTAAATGTTTTCAATGAACTGACATTTTCAAGTGTGTAACTAATCCATCAACTGACCGTTTTAGCAAGATACACAATTCAGTACTCTCCATAATATCTATAGGAAACATTTTACTGCGCTCGGCAGCCATGTATGGAATCTGAAAACTACGGATTTATCCCATGTTATCCTGTGGTACCCCACAGTATTCCACGGTAGATTTTACTAAATTAAATCAACAATCAGATACCTACTATCATTTCTGTATACTTGAGGAGTTATCCACACTTACAGACAACACTAAAATATTCAACGAAGACAACGAATTAATTTAATCTAGCCCACAAGCGACATTATACACAGACTTATCACTAACGTAGCCATTTTACTATTGTTAATGATTAACAGTCACTGTATTAAGATAATGACGTCAGAGTAATTTTCCCCACCTGACACACATGTGTGTATGGATGTGTGTATGTGTGCATGTGTATGCGTGTATATATATATATATATATATGAGTATATATGAGTATATATATGTGTCTGTATGAGTGTACATATATATGTATAATTACACACACACACACACACACACACACACACACACACACATATATATATATATATATATATATATATATACTAGCAGAAATACCCGGCTTTGCCCGGGTTAAAGAGAATAATGAAATCTAAAAACGCCGTCTAGACTACGCAACCCTCA
>NC_142930.1:47768451-47785951 GCF_046866305.1 Octopus bimaculoides | reverse complement strand
CCCTTGTAAGCTGTAAGGCGGATCAACAGATTGTTCACAAAAAGTTGCCTATGGGATCTGTTTACAACTAGCCAGATGCAACCGAGAGGGGGTTGAACATACATTCACAAGGATGAAAAATTTTGCGGCTACTTTTAGCTGGCCAAAGGGATAACTTGAAGCTAACCTATTAACTCGTGTGCTATTATTTTCCCCCAGGTAAGTCATGATCAAAAATATTAATATTTAAAGGCGTGCCATCCATGACAATGTTGTTGAAAGAAATGGAGAGGAATGTAAAAAGGATGGTGCGATAGTAGCTTATAGTTTTATAAAAGACTAATAAATATTATAGTGTTAAGGAGGGGTGGTAAGAGATGTTCGATGCCTGAAGGTGGAGTAGTGTACATTGACGTATTTGACAAGGCAGTGAGAGATAGAAAAATAAGAAAATAACTTAATATCATCAAGTGAGAGCAACTGCAAAGCAGAGGAGGGGGGGGAATAGAAGCGGAGAGGTGAAAAACTGGTTGCTAAGTTGTTAGAGAGACAGAATAAAACAGAGAAAGAGTAAGATAAAAGAAAGGGAGAGAGCGCAGTAGGTGGGAGGTAAGAAGATTTAAAGAGCAAAAAAGGGACAGGAAAGAAGAATGAGAAATAGAATTAGTAATGAAAAGAGAGAGATCTGGGAAGACTGGAAGGCGAACAGCAAGAAAAGAGGATATACCAGCAGTTGATAGTGAGAAAGCTAGAGAAAATAGAATATTAAGATTGGGATAAAGAGAAAAAGAGACGGGTAAGGAGACAAAGGAAAATCAAATAATAATAATAATAATAATAATAATAATAATAATAGGAAAGTAAAGAAAGGAAGTAAACGGAGTTAATAGTATTAGAATAGCAAGAACGACGATGGCTGGAGAAATAGAGATCTTTGATAGGTTAACATGGTCGGAGCAATGCTTGCCAAATCAGAAACCTTTACACTGATCCATAAAGTGTATGCTATAAATTCCTAAGTATTAAAATATGTCATATAAAGGGTCTCTGAGCAATGACCGTGTGATAAAAAGAGTATTGTCCTAAAATGATTCTCAACATAATATTCCACTATATATTTGCAGTATCAATACTGATTGTGATATTTGAGATATTTCTCCCCTTTGTTATTCAAAACCACAAGCTCTTAACATCAAATAGAATCAGCTGATTCCATCTTAAGAGAAAATGGGAGAAGAGAGTTAAGGTTAGTTCAAAGAGTTTTTACATATTGTATGGTGTCATTCAACATCTGATAAATAATAAGTGCTCAAAGACAGTAGATCTTGCGTGTTGGTTGTAAAGCACTCGGTTTTTGATGACATCCTCTGCAATTCAACAAGACCAAGGGAAAAAATAAACTCTGCATACCTAACATAAATATATACATGGGTATGTCTCGCGAAACTTTAAAAATGATCCTAATGTTTGCAGGAAACACATCTATTGGAATAGCGACCGTTACAGCTCGTCACATTTTGAAGGTTATGACTTTGAAATCCAACAGCGAGGGATTACTAGAACATACTTGCTGAAAAAAAAAACAGAAAGTAAAGCAAAAGATATAATCAATAATATCCATTATTTTGCATATCTGAGGAAAATTATATGTGATCAGCAGCTGTTCAAACATGTATTTATGGTATTACTTTACCTACATACCTATCCGCTGTGACTTTGTTGCTAAAATATTATTGAATGCCTACTGCGGGAAATATTCTCTCAAACTTTCTCTATTTGTGCGCGCGCGCGTGGATTGCTTGAAGTGGTGTACAAATTTTATGTATATTAAGAAAAATAAGATTGTCAGGATTTGGATAAAAAAAATATTTAACGCTGTCGTCCCTCTCAGGGATTCAACAGGAATTATTTCTTATAAAAAATTCATGCTTATTATATATGAATTAGTTGGAAAAAGAAACAAAAATTCAACGCACTCAAGTAACTCCAACATATTTTAAAGGTATGAATTTTCTATTAGTAATCATTTCTATTAGTAATCCCTGAAAGGGACGAAAGAAATATCCAAATCCCACTTTCTTTTTCTTCATATATATATATATATATATATATATATATATATATATATATATATATATATATATATATATATATATATATAGTATTAGGGAATAAAATTTTATTATCTTGATCTTATGATATTTACTTTGTATTATATTATACTTATTTATTGTACTTTTAATTATGAGTTTTTTCTATATGTGACAGTGGATTTTCATCGATGAGTTCATAAACCTTGGTTCTTTTCCGTAATACTATATATTTATATATATTTTATACTGTGAAACTTATTTTAATTTTTAATAAATTGATTTTAATTGAGTTTTTACCTGTAATTTTGGATTTTATCCCTAATATTATATATATATATTATTTCGTTTTTGTACTTAGTTTGCAAGATACTTTTTGTAAATTCGTATGTTGAAACAAATTTTGTTGTCTAGAGAGAGCCATTACAATAATATTAATAACACACGCACTACTCCTTTATTATTAGTCAATTGGTTTAATATCCAACTTACAATCGGTTAGTTAGTTGGATGTTTAACCAACTGACAAATAATAAAGGGAGTGAAATTGAACCAGAATGTGTGTTACATACTATTCTTATAAAAGAATGTTGAGAGTGAGTTCGCAGTTCGGCTAGCTAAGCTATCGTCAATCGGCTGACCGAAAATTAGAAGTCACTGCTACATTCTTATATAAGAATAATAAATGTATTCTACAAAAGTAGAGAGTCACCTTTCAGATTAATATAAAATTGTTTTTATTGTAACTGGACATAAAAACAAACGTTAATATATATATATATATATATATATATATATATATATATATATATATATATATATATAAAAATTTGTAGTTTAGAATCAGTGGTTCTTTGACTGCTATTTCTAAATTTTCAATATGTTGGAGAAGCAACTCAATTGCTAATCCCTGTATATTTATGATGATAAATAGTTTTACCGATAAAGGTTTTTTTCATACTGAACTACTTGGCAAAATTGTTAATTATTAATTCTATTATTAATTGACGATTCTCTGCCCTTATTCTTGTATATTTTATATATATATATATATATATATATATATATATATATATATATATATATATATGTATATATATGTATATATATATATGTATATATATATATGTATATATATATATATATATATATATATGTATATATATATATGTATATATATATATGTATATATATATGTATATATATATATGTATATATATATATATATATATATATATATATATATATATATATATATGATAGATAGATAGAAGCGTCGGCATTACTGTGTGGCAAGAAGTTTGCTTCCTAGCCACATGGTTCCGGGTTCAGTCCCACTACAGGGCACCTTGAGCAAGTGTCTTCTACTATAGCTTGGACCAACCAAAGCCTTGCGAGTGGATTTGATAGCTGGAAACTGAAAAAAGACCATCGTATAATATTTGTTCCCTCATCACCGCTTGACAACCGGTGTTGCTGTGTGTACGTCCCCATAACTTAGTGGTTAGGCAAAAGACACCGATAGAATAACTACTAGGCTTAAGAAATTAGTCCTGTGGTTGATTTGTTCAACTAAAAACCCATCAAAGCAGTGCCTCGACATGGCTACAGTCAAATGACTGAAACAAGTAAAAGAATTACAGAATAAAAGAATATATCTACTACATATGCAGAAAATCGGTGTGTGTTTGTTTGTGACGTTGTTAGCTAACTCCTCCTACATCATTTTATTGATTTTGATGAAACTTGACACGTGAATAGAACTCATGTCTGGAAACCTCGTAACATACTTAGATTGTTGAAAAAAATCAATAATACGGCCCCTGGAAGAGATCTTTACATCTACCTCATACAACTAATTTTTTTGAAACACCTAAGGAAAGTAACCCATAGCACCTGCACAATCTTTTTTTAAACACTCAAGGGAAATAACCCATAGCACCTGCACTTACAATTGTTAGATTTTAGCGAAGCGATCAATATTCGATTCTGACGATCAATGTAAATTTGCAATCCGGATATAGAAAAATGGAGATTTCGAAGTAGCTGTCCGTAGTTATCTTCTTTCACTTTGATTTTCAAAGAGATATTTACATCAGCTGGACAGCTGACCTCTATGATGATACATATTTTGTCTTGCTTGTCCCAAACAACATTATCCAGATGTCATGTTTACACTAAACAGATGTTTTGATGGGAATGTTCCATGTACAGATATTTGTGTTTGTATTCAATAACAAGGACATTCTCTATATTTATTCCAGGACAGCCTTTCTTCAGAATGGCATTGTTTATTGTTTTTGCGACAACATCAAATCGCATAGGGGGTAGTATCTTAATGACATGTTTAGACAGCTGCTAATCTCATGTGTGGTAACTTCCTCAGAAATATGACATAATCTGCATTTACGGTTGCATCATTGAACTCCAAGGGCTTCACTGTCTCTTTTGTTAATTTAGTATTTAGTAGCAATTTCCTGTTCTTAGATTGCAAATGCATAGCTTTCGAAATGTGATGTAGTGGTCACGAGTCCAAGAGAGGTTTCGCTTTATGTCAATGTTACTATCTTCTTCAAATCTTCGAGAAACACACCCATGCATGGTCTCGTTTTGGTATGTTGAACGTTTAACCTCCAGGATTTCTTTGAGGTATGCTAGTCCGACTGATTTGGGATTGTATGGGAAGAGAGTACTTCCTGAGGAACTCACTTCCAACACGTAGGCTATTGTTTTCTTCACTTTTCAGCACTAAGTTCGTGTTTTTTTTTTGTTTTTGTTTTTGCTGCTTTTGTTTTGCAAGTGCTGTCTGAGAAAGACTGCAACACTCGAAGGTTGCCTGCACTGATTTCAAACGCCTACCTCCTTTATCTCTTCTTGAGTAAAGTCTGTCGATATCACTATTCTTGTGGAGATTTCTAGTTAATGTTAAAATCTTGCGGGTTTTAATGTGTATGGAGTGGATAACTTCTATACATACATACATACATACATTTTCCTAAATATATAAATGTCTCCGTGGTTCACTGAAAGTTTAATATGGCTCAATTTTCGGCCATATTGGCCATCTTGTATATTACTAGTGTTGAAGGTCCTTCCCCTTATATTTGAGTGGTATACTCATCACTTCTTGGCTCGTGGGTGCATTTAGCAGAGTCCACACTGTCGTGAGCCTTCGAACAAAGTTTTCACCTGAGGTTATTGCACTGTCACCACGTCTACATTTTTTAGATGACAAAAATTAAAATTAAATTTACTTGTCAATGTTTTCCTTCCCTTTTCTAACAACTCACATGTCTTTTACTAACATGTGAACCACAGTTTATTCTGCATACTTTACAATTGTTCAGATTACTTTATGGAAGATGGTGTTTGAACATATATTGGTTTCAAACTTTGACACAAGGCCAGCAATTGTGGGAAAGGGGTTAAGTCGATTACATCGACCCCAGTTCTCAACTAGTACTTATTTTATCGTCCCCGAAGGGATAAAAGGCAAAGTCGACCTTGGCGGAATCTAAACTTAGGACTGTGTTTGAACATATATTGATTCCACTTTCCCCATTCAGCAGCAAAGACTTCTAGTTGATCTGGTAGTATGTCTCCCTGTCTTCCTTCTCCAGCTAATTATTTGGGTCACAATCTTAGTGAACCAACAGACATGTACTATTATTGGTGTTGCAACATACAGTAGGATATGATACAACTTGGCAACCGTAGGATCCCTTGTAAAACAATTATAACCTTTAATTATATCGTATAGGATTTTTTCATCAGTAAACATTAGAATGCATCGGCAAAGAATACTGGATCCACCAGTTAAAGGTACAGAAATCAAAAACTAGACGTAAGAAATAAATTATTGATATCATAAAAACGGATAATTTGTATTTTTGAAGTAAGTGGATAGCAAAAAGTTTTCTGAGTGGCATTTCATGTCTAAAATATGTTTGGTGTTTAGTGTCAGCTATTTGTTATTTAACAAGAAAGGGTGATATCATAATGATCGGAAGAAGTAATGATATTTTATTAAAACGTGTACGGTAAATTAATCCATTAAACTTATTGCAGATTATATCGGACGTCACCCGAGCAAAGACGTATTGGTTGTTGTAATAGTCATAGTTGAGGACGTCGGTGAACGTGTAGGCATGTATTACCATTCCATCACATTACCAAATCAATGAAGGCGAATTGAAAGTTATGAATAGAAACCATGCTACAATCAAATAACTTTGTGTATCAATACATCTTGATTATATTGCATATTTTCCTTTTTTTTTTTCTGGTAAGTCTGACGGATAAAAAAAAACGCTATTTAACAGTCTTGGCTCTTTTAAAAGATAAAATTTTCTAATAATTAATAGCAATTTAATATTTCCAGACTAATTACTCCCTCCCCACCCATCTTCTGCAGCTTAATCCCCCCACTTTTTTTCTTTCTCTTTGTTTCTTTGATGAGGTAGTTTGGTATTTTTTCTCTCGATAATTTGATCTTTTATACTTTTAATGTTTTTCTCTTTCTTTTCTTACTGTAAAAATATGTTAATAAAATCAAAATCTAATACCAAAAGAAAAACAAAAATCTCGTATATTTCTGTGAAATTAACGTCAAAATGAACAGCAATATAACACAATGCATTCAAGACATTAATTTAAAAACTAACGGTTATTAATTTTTACGTATTTGATATATGAACTCCGAAATGAAGAAGGGTATTTTTTCTATTTCTTTCTGTTTTAAATTCTCCTTACTCATGATTTGTAAGTAGAAAATTTGATATTCAGCTCTAATCCTATTCTGAATCAACATGATCGGAAATCTTAGGCAATGAAACAAACGAACAAGGAATTGTCGAACTATAACGATTTGTTTAAATATTATTTACGCATTTTCGACCCTTCTCAAATCATCTGAGTTTTGAAAATTTGAAACCCGCCCCTTTTTCACATAAATACAAAAATTAATTCCCTACTTTTTAGTTTAATGAACATGCTAAATAATACGAATAATATGAAATAAATAAGTTTTTATTATTCAGTTTATTTTGACAGCCTGAGCGGAAGCTGATAGTAAATAAATGTTTTTCATATTGAAATGTTTTATTGTATAATTTAAAATATTTTCACATATTTCGTTTGTGAAAGAATATCAGTTGACTGAATAATTAAGGTGAAGGATTATCCCAGCCAAGATTCGAACGTTCGTCATTTGTTCACATAAAAGAAAAATGTTTTAGTCCTCTTTTTCAATTAGTTACAAAGAAGGGACATTACATAGAAGGGAAATTGATCAAGAACTTCCCAAATTAGTGTGATGGATGCATCTGATGTTCAGTTTAAATTTTTTCGTTCAACATCTATTGAAAAGAGAAGAGAACGTCAACGTATTCATTCGTTATGCTAAAACTAGCAGCCAAATCTTCCTCAAATTATACCAGCTATTTTCAGGAAAAACAAAACATACCTTTAATAAACTCCTGGGTGTACTGACCTTGAAGAAATAGATGGGATGATTCTGACTGGAATAGTTTTTATTATAGGCTTGCTTCATGTGATTAAACCAGTGGTTCTCAACTTTTTTGTTTTACCTACGGGCCCTTTTGATTACTATTTTAATCTGGTGGACCCCGGAGCCAGTCAATGTTTAAAAACTAGCTTTATAGATACTCCTTTCAAAATTCTTATTTTGTTTATCACATAATTCCTTGTGGGGTAGCGGGAGCAGGGGCTTCTGTTGGTTTGAAACCATATAAATAGTCATAAAAACTCCAATATACATGCCTATGCATGTATACATTACCATATGCAGATATACATGGATACAAAAACATAACTACATGAGTACATATATGTGTGCTCAGATGCACATACACAGATGGCTGCACATGCATACCAAAATCGTCAACAGTCACTGTCACCATATGTGAGGGGGACAGACACATATATATCCATATTACATAACCATATTATATGGTTTTATATACTTTTTGTAGGTTTTTTGTATGTGCCTTATATTTTTATATTTTTATTTTTTATTTTTATTCTTATTTTATATTTGTATTAAAATTTGGCAAAATCCATGTATTGAATTTTGTAAATCTCTGAAGAGGCCTAGCGAATCATGCATGTACCCCCATCACATCATTTTCTTCTACTAATTACTCCAGCGTACGGGAGCTGTAGAGATAGAATGGGGCATGCCAACGCTAGGCTGAAACAGCTGTACGATTTTGTCCCTTCTCCAATTGCTAAATGTTCTTTAAATTTGAAATCTTAATTGTTGATATGACATGGTATGTCACAAGTGTCTGTATATTGTGCTTTTTGTCAATTTAGTTATAAAATAAACAGATTAATCAACGGAATACAGTGTCTGCAAGTTGATGAGTACCTCATACTCCCCTCCATTTTCTTAATGCTATATATATATATATACATACACACACACACACAAACACATACACACACACACAAACACACACACACACACACACACACACACACACACACACACACACACACACACACACACACAAATATATATATATATATATGTACATTTAAAAAATGTGTGTATGTATGTATGTAAGCAGGTACGCAGGTATGCATGTAAATACGCAATACCAATTAAGCCATGTCCGTAAATAAATGGCCACTTATATACAGTACTTACTCTGTTTTCAGGATTTACGCCACTAACTGCAGTTTTATTTACTACCTATTTTTACTGATTTAATGACAATACTAATTAGCAAAAGAATAAAGAATGTTACGTGTATAATATCTATAGTCTCCAGATGTTACATTTGAAAATCTTTTGTTACTAAAAAAAATCCACTTAAAAGGGGCGCTATTCTCCGAAAGTACATATTACCTATGGTAATTCGATACAAGACAATTGAGACAGCATTCCCACATAAACATTAGGACAAAAGTTATGTAAATCGAAATGTTATTATATAATTGACTATCCATCCATCGATCCATCAATCAATATATCTTCTCCTCCCACTATTTCTCGGAGGAACGTTGGGATAAAGTCCTATCATGGTGTCCTATCGGAGCAACCATCATTAGACTTTTTGGTTGGATTCGTGAGTAACTGATACAATATATATTATCCAACCATCTCGTTCTTTGTCAATCTCGAGGTTTCCTGCCGGTTGGCTTGGCTTCAAGAATCTGTTTTGCAATTTTTTTCCTGTGACGTTCTAATCACATGTCCGTAGTAACGGAGCTGTGACATCACAAGTTGGTTAAGTAGTGGCTCGACCTGGAGAGACTCTCTGATCTCCAAGCTATGCACCCTATTGAGTAATGTTACCCCAGAGATCCTTCGGAGAAACCCCATTTCCGACCGCTAGCATTTGCAAATGTACTCTTTTGGCCATTACAAATCATTTATGACCATATGTGAGGATAGGCAGAAAAAACAAAAGGGAAAAAAGTGAATCGAAGATGGTAAGTTTGGCTGTTTTAACCAACTTTTCTTCTGAGAATCAAATGCTGGAGTTAGTGCATTACTGTGCCAACACTTACAATTCTAGCGTCCAATTCTAGCGTCCTGAGTTAATTGATCTTATTATTGCTCTCTATTACAGGCGCAAGGCCTGATATTTGAGGGGAGGAGTTAGTCGATTACATTAATTATTTTATCGACACCGAAAGGATGAGAGGCAAAGTCGGCCTTGGCGAAATTTGAACTCAGAACATGAAGACGGACGACATTCCGCTAACGATGCTCACAGCTCGTAGCCTTGAGTGACTTTATTACTGATGTCAAATTTTCGAGGAAGGTACTAAGTCGATTACATCGACCCCAGTATTCAACTGGTACTTATTTTATCGACCTCGCACGGATGAAAGGCAAAGTCGACCTCAGCGAAATTTGAACTCAAAACGTGAAAACGGACGAAATACTGGTATTCAACTGGTACTTATTTTATGAACCCCAAAAGGATGGCAGGAAAAGTCGACCTCGGCGGAATTTGAACTCAGAACGTAAAGATGGATGAAATGCTGCTAAGCGTTTCGCCGACGTGCTAACGGTTCTGCCAGTTTGCCACCTTAATTGACTTTGGTATTAAAAACAATATTAATTCTTTTATAGCATAAAGATTTACTATAATCGATTAATAAAGCGATGCATGCGAACCTTTGTGATTCGAAATTGGCATTGATATCTTTTCTAACATTTAAAGACATTTTAACATTATCAGTATGACAATCATTTTCCATGCAGAGCTAAATTCTCAATTAATTTTGTAACGTAAACTATGCAAATTGAAATTTTATTTGTATGTTATTTTTTTATTTGAATGTATTTTAAAACACAATTTTATTCTAAAAGAACTCCTCAGTATTGATTAAATATTAGTCGATTAAAAGAGATTCCACTATCAGCACTATGACAGCAATATGGTTCTATATTATGTTTATGAACTTTTGGATAAAAAAGTCATAAATATGTAAGAATGTCTAGCAACACAAAAACGACCACAAGGTTTTTTTTTTAAGTGAAAATTATGAATGGAGCGAGATGATTTAAAAAGCGTCGAACAACGGGAACACCGGATTTCGGAAATGAAGAATTAGCGTTGTTGTAATACATACATACATGGCATTGTTGTAATACATATATACAGGGCCTTGTTGTAATACATACATACATACATACATACATACATACATACATACATACATACATACATACATCATGTCCCAATGTGACATGACATCGTCACAAAAACAATATACAATGTCATCTGGAAAAAAGATTGTCCAAGAATAAATACAGATAATGCTTCTGTAATTGAATACGTATACAAATATTAACACATGGAATACTAGTAGAACAATCCCATGAAAACATCTGTCAAATGTAAGCGTAACAGGCCAGACATAGTTGTTTGAGAGAACAAAAACAAAAAACTATGTACTGTCACAGAGGTCAAAGAGAAAGAAACTATGGACAGCTCCTTCGAAATCTCCAGCTCTTATATTCGGATTACAAATTTACATGTATACCAATTAGAGATGAAGCACTTGATTTTGTAAGTGCCTAATTGTCAGTCTAGATAAGCTTGGATTTTCAGGAAAAGAAATCACCCGGGTGATTCACACACTACAAATACAATCTGTAAGCGGAACAGTAAAACTATGCAAAACTTTTCGCAGGTTTAAAATGTGACGTTGTTTTCGTTATCTACATTCCAAAGATGGAGCTTTGTATCTTACTTAGAAACCAGTTCCTTTTCAGAGGAAGAATTTAAATTACCAAAAATAGAAGCTATATATACATACACACATACATACATAGACACATACATACATACATACATACATACATACATACATATATACATGCAGTTAGAAACAATAAAGTTCCCGGATCTATGTTCAATGTTTTCAGACCTTCACCATATCACCTTCAGGATGTGAAATCTCTTCCTCTCTCTCTCTCTCTCTCTCTCTCACACACACACACACACACATACATACACTCACACACACACATACACACACACACGCCATACATACATACATACATACCATCTTGAAATTAAACACAAGGAGTGATTGTATCATCACTGATAGAATACAGTATCGCAGGGGCATATTCCAGGGGGACAACCTCTCTGTGATGTTATTTATATTTTCTGTAAACCCTTTGCCATTCGTGTTAGGGAAGTCTGAAGGGTATCTCACTGGTTCACAAGGAAACAGAAATATCAAAATTACACAGTTTCTTTGTAGATGACTTGTACTATATGCCTAGAATATACAGCAGAGGAAAAAGAGTATTGACCTAGTTACAACTTTCTCAAAGGGTATAAGGTTGGAGCTTGATCAGAAAAATTGTTGCTGTATGTTTTTGTGAAAAGAGAGAAAACTGTAAACCAGACGATCAACATCTCTATCAATGACTTAACTGTTTCCCCTATATCTGATGAGGAATGTTACAGATATCTAGGAGTGGATGAAAATATATTTTACAATGGCACCTGTAACAAAACACGTGTCGCTAAAGAATATTACGGCCGAATAAAGAAAATATGGACCTCGTAACTCTCTGTTTTCAATAAAACAGTGGCCCACAATGTGTTTGCAGTGCCAGTACTCATACCAACATTTGGGCTACTTAATTGGACGCTTGAGGAGATGCGAGCCATTGATGTGAAAATCCGGAAGATACGAACCAGCACACATTATTTCCACATCAACATTCACGTAGACCGCCTCTGTCTAAAACGAAAATAAGGGAGACCAAATATTAACCAAATACCTGGTGGACAAAAGGGACAGAGACGCAGGAAAAGCATCAAAATGTGATAACTGATGCAGACTTTGTGAAGTTAACACCGAAGATAGAAACCGCAACATAAGCAGTTGTCCGAAAATGCCCTCACGGTATTGTCTACCGATGAGACACGGTGCTGTAGCTAGGACAGTGTGTAATGAGATCCGTCGGAAGGATAACCCCGAGGCCAAAGAAATAAGAACCCACAGCATGGTAGAAGCCATAGCCACTCATGATAAAAAGGATTCTGGTGAAATGTCCCAGCGAAAACCAGAATAACATAATACACCTGATATAGTGATTTGGGATAGAGAAGAGAAACTGTGTACCGGGTGGAAACCAGCTGCCCAGCGGATGTTAACATAAAGCTAGAAATCAACGAAAAAGAATACCTATGTTGAACTATTGAAAAATTTACAGTTACTCTACCTGGATTATAAGTTCAGGTTTATACCTGTAATTATTCGGGAGCTGGGATATGTAACACACTGCTTAAAAACCAATCTTGAGAAATTAGGTTTCTCAAAACCACAAAGGAGAAAACTGAC
This sequence comes from Octopus bimaculoides, assembly GCF_046866305.1. Lineage (NCBI taxonomy): Eukaryota > Metazoa > Mollusca > Cephalopoda > Octopoda > Octopodidae > Octopus > Octopus bimaculoides. The sequence goes on along the minus strand of NC_142930.1, from coordinate 47,773,034 downwards.
GCGAAGTCTACAGATCCAATCTATCACTGGAACTGTAAAAATCTTTAAAAAATTCAGACGTTTATCATTTAAATATATATGAGCATGCCTAGACATGCAACTATACACATATACACATATACACACACACACGCACGCACACACACGCACACATATGCACGCGTGCACATATGCACGCGTGCACATAAGGCTCACTTCGGAAATCCCAACGATCCAACATAAATTCATACAAATGAAATAGGACACAGACTCACGTAAAGATTAAGCACCGTACGATTCATCGTACTTCAAACAACTGACTGAAAATGTATTTGCAAGAGTTCACCAGACGTCAGTCACGCAAACATAATGTTTTCCACAGCATTCATCAAATGCATTAGACATTACCATTCTGTATAATTTTATTTCAAATTAGTAATTTTCAAAAACAACTAAAGCAAGATAAGTCAAACTCATTTCACACAAAATCAGATTCTGCAATTGCTTGTCAAACTAAATTGTAAACTCGTGTTATATAACTGAAAATATAATTGTTTCTGAATTTTCTATGGAAAACAAGCTGGAGAGTAAGTGATCAAACAAAATTATCAAAATATATATCTACCAGCCTAATAAAAAAAAGTGATATTAAATAATACTTATAGTCACAGATGACCGTACATACATATATATATATATATATATATATACATACATATATATATATATATATATATATATATATATATATATATATATATATATATATATATATACATATATATATATACATACATACATATATATATATACATATATATAATGTACACACACACATATATATATATATATACATATATATATATATATATATATACATATATATATATATACATACATATATATATAATACAAAGAATATATATACATGTATACACACATATATGTACATACTTACATCTACATGTGTATATACATGCATATCAGGGTACAGGACGTTAGAACAATAAACTACAGACAACGGAACGAACACATAGGAAAACGGAAAGCCCCTTGGAATATCCCTTCATCAGCTGTCTTTATTCTATCCAGACATTTCGAAGACCAGACAGGACGTACTCTAGAATAGTCTCTTCCTGAGTAGTGGATCAACCAACTACACAGAGGATTCCAAGGTGGCAAACACAAACCAAGACAGGAAAAAATGGACAGTGAAAACAACATTCAAAAGCCGTACGGCCAAACGCAAATCTGAGGTAGAACGCTAGTAGTTCGTCTTGCCTTCACAGCGGCTGGAGTGAAAAGAAAGCTGACCACAGGTCACACGAGAGCAGAGAGGATGGTGGAGGGAGGAAATGGAACAAGGAGGAAGGGACAGAAGCAGTGAAGTAGAGGCCAGGACAGAAGGGTAGATAGGAAGATAGAGGAAGACAGATAGATAATAGATAGAGAGGATGGTGGAGGGAGGAAGTGGAACAAGGAGGAAGGGACAGAAGGGTATAGCAGTGAAGTAGAGGCCAGGACAGAGGTATAGATAGAGAGATGGAGGAAGACAGATAGATAAATAGATAGAAAGATAGATAGATAGATAGATAGACAGATAGATAGATAGATAGATAGAAAGATAGTCACGTCATATATATATATATATATATATATACATACATATATATATATATATATATATATATATATATATATATAAGCAATGTTAATTCTCTAAATGAAGTATTAACAGTAACTGCACGATAAAGTGTAGTATATTGCCACTTAAGTGTGGCTGACCCCTAGGGGTGGATGTTACTGTTGCTTTTAGCCCCAGGAGGACATCTCCTCCAGCTGGCTTATCGACACACGACTGTGTCCTGTTTGCCAAGGGAGTTATCCCTCTCACCACGACCAGCAGCACGAACGTATCCGGATTTCAGGGTTATTTCCCTTCTTCGGCGTTCGACAGCTGATGAACTTGGTGAGAGAGAAAAACCTGGCAAAATCTTATATCTTCTTTTCCAGTGACATTCTTCACTGATATTGAAAAGGTGAAAACAAGCAATGTTAATTCTCTAAATGAAGTATTAACAGTAACTGCACGATAAAGTGTAGTATATTGCCACTTAAGTGTGGCTGACCCCTAGGGGTGGATGTTACTGTTGCTTTTAGCCCCAGGAGGACATCTCCTCCAGCTGGCTTATCGACACACGACTGTGTCCTGTTTGCCAAGGGAGTTATCCCTCTCACCACGACCAGCAGCACGAACGTATCCGGATTTCAGGGTTATTTCCCTTCTTCGGCGTTCGACAGCTGATGAACTTGGTGAGAGAGAAAAACCTGGCAAAATCTTATATCTTCTTTTCCAGTGACATTCTCCACTGATATTGAAAAGGTGAAAACAAGCAATGTTAATTCTCTAAATGAAGTATTAACAGTAACTGCACGATAAAGTGTAGTATATTGCCACTTAAGTGTGGCTGACCCCTAGGGGTGGATGTTACTGTTGCTTTTAGCCCCAGGAGGACATCTCCTCCAGCTGGCTTATCGACACACGACTGTGTCCTGTTTGCCAAGGGAGTTATCCCTCTCACCACGACCAGCAGCACGAACGTATCCGGATTTCAGGGTTATTTCCCTTCTTCGGCGTTCGACAGCTGATGAACTTGGTGAGAGAGAAAAACCTGGCAAAATCTTATATCTTCTTTTCCAGTGACATTCTTCACTGATATTGAAAAGGTGAAAACAAGCAATGTTAATTCTCTAAATGAAGTATTAACAGTAACTGCACGATAAAGTGTAGTATATTGCCACTTAAGTGTGGCTGACCCCTAGGGGTGGATGTTACTGTTGCTTTTAGCCCCAGGAGGACATCTCCTCCAGCTGGCTTATCGATATCAGTGAAGAATGTCACTGGAAAAGAAGATATAAGATTTTGCCAGGTTTTTCTCTCTCACCAAGTTCATCAGCTGTCGAACGCCGAAGAAGGGAAATAACCCTGAAATCCGGATACGTTCGTGCTGCTGGTCGTGGTGAGAGGGATAACTCCCTTGGCAAACAGGACACAGTCGTGTGTCGATAAGCCAGCTGGAGGAGATGTCCTCCTGGGGCTAAAAGCAACAGTAACATCCACCCCTAGGGGTCAGCCACACTTAAGTGGCAATATACTACACTTTATCGTGCAGTTACTGTTAATACTTCATTTAGAGAATTAACATTGCTTGTTTTCACCTTTTCAATATCAGTGAAGAATGTCACTGGAAAAGAAGATATAAGATTTTGCCAGGTTTTTCTCTCTCACCAAGTTCATCAGCTGTCGAACGCCGAAGAAGGGAAATAACCCTGAAATCCGGATACGTTCGTGCTGCTGGTCGTGGTGAGAGGGATAACTCCCTTGGCAAACAGGACACAGTCGTGTGTCGATAAGCCAGCTGGAGGAGATGTCCTCCTGGGGCTAAAAGCAACAGTAACATCCACCCCTAGGGGTCAGCCACACTTAAGTGGCAATATACTACACTTTATCGTGCAGTTACTGTTAATACTTCATTTAGAGAATTAACATTGCTTGTTTTCACCTTTTCAATATCAGTGAAGAATGTCACTGGAAAAGAAGATATAAGATTTTGCCAGGTTTTTCTCTCTCACCAAGTTCATCAGCTGTCGAACGCCGAAGAAGGGAAATAACCCTGAAATCCGGATACGTTCGTGCTGCTGGTCGTGGTGAGAGGGATAACTCCCTTGGCAAACAGGACACAGTCGTGTGTCGATAAGCCAGCTGGAGGAGATGTCCTCCTGGGGCTAAAAGCAACAGTAACATCCACCCCTAGGGGTCAGCCACACTTAAGTGGCAATATACTACACTTTATATATATATACATATATATATATATATATATATATATATATATATATAAAAACAAAAGTAAATGAGTATATGCATATATACGTACAGGTATGTGCATACCGACATCCACCTGTATGTATAGGTGCATATCTGGGTACAGGACATTGCAAACAAACGTAGACGAGAACACACGAGCCACATAGAGAACATTCTACTTCATCAGCTACCCACGTTTTAACACCGGCGTTTCGACGAGCTATACATATATATATATATATATATAGATATATATATATAGATATATATACATACATATATATATATATATACATATATATATATATATATATATATATATATATATATATATATATATATATATATATAGACATAGATATAAATATATACACGCCCACACATAACATATACATACATACATACATACATACATACATACGTAAGCGCGTACATAGTTTTATATATACTTCTTCCTCCCTCTTCATAAATGTTTGTGTGTGTGTGTGTGTGTGTGTAAGCACTTATACGAAAGGCTGTACACATTTAGGTGTATGTTTATGAAAAGAAGAGGAGAGAGGCGTCTCGAGAGAGGGGGGTGTGTGAAATAATATCACCCAAGTATCAGCCGATAATAGTTATTTGTGACAGTTAAATGCCTCTAAATCGCTCCTTAAAAGTACCGGTGCATGCTTGAGATCATTCATATCTGCATACATACAACTGGTGTACCTGCTTGATGTATACGGCCCTGTGT
>NC_142930.1:47743451-47765951 GCF_046866305.1 Octopus bimaculoides | reverse complement strand
TCATATTTGGGTTGACTATGTGTATATATATATGTATGTATCGGCGTGTATGAGTGTGTGTGTGTGTGTGTGTGTGTGTGTGCGTGCGTGTGTGTGTGTGTGTGTATGGGTGCGTGTGTGTGGGTGGGTATATACATTATATAATATGTATGTGCTTATGTATATTTGCTTGCGTATGTATATTTGTATATACAGCTAAACATAGGCTATTGGCGAAAGAACATAACTCCATAATTCATATCCTTGTGGCTGACTGCCATACGTATCTAGGACAATAAAAATCTGCAAGATCTCAACATTTTAAGAATGACTCATTTTTGAACAGATTTACAAAAAGAAAGCAGATCCATCTTTTAACATATCCGTTCTTTACAATCCTGTCGCCGAAAATGAGGCCGTTCAAACTACATTCTAAAACCCTACCGTTGTGATAAGAACGATTTTGGAAGATGTGAGAATAATGTAGTAAGAAAGTCTAGGCAGAGCTGAGAAGAAAAGGAAGCCCCCTCCCCACTCTGCATGAGAGTGCTTCAACTCTTAATCCCTTATGCTCTAAGGAGCGGGTGGGGGAGCATTCAGGTCATGGCTTCTGGATACCCCTCTGCTACTACATTCTATTTATTTTTTTTATTGCAACCCTCCTGCGTCATTAAGGTGCCCCAGATCCAACGTTCCTTATATACTTTGGATTTGGGGAACCTTACCGTCATCGGAGAAAATATGTGAATAATACATTTCTAATCCTATCTCCAGGATTAATCATTGCTATTTTCAGCAATATTTGTTGGATACAACAGTAGAATGTGGAAACCTGGCTTATAACTGCAATGTACATCGGCTTAGTCAAAGCTCGATGCTGGAAAAAGTATTTTCATTGCATGGGAAGTGGCAATCCCTTAAACGAATGCAGGATAATGTATTTCTGGGTTTGACTAAATCTTGGATGGTAGAATTAATTTGTATGCCGTAGACTAACACTGTTACAATGTTTATTATAGCCCCCACCTTCTCCTTGGTGCCTTTAGCTGAGTTCGTTTTGTTGCAAGCACTCGGCCCGGATCTCCGGTTAGTAAATAACTTTCTCCCCTTTTCACATTAAACACGGATGTCCTGAAGATAAAATTGGAGTATCATAGTGTCCTTGTTTTTATGACTAAGCAATAGAAAAGTCAAAGTTTCAACAAAAATAGGATGTATTATTTACATTCAACGGATATTTGTCCTCATCTTGTTTGTTGCAAACAAAACGTTTCGGCTGATATACCCTCCAGCCTTCTTCAGATGTCTTGGGGAAATTTCGAACCTGGGTTCTCATTCCTAAGGTATTTTTCGATGTTATTATTATTATTATTATTATTATTCAGGTCGCTGCCTGGAATCGAACTCGGAATCTTGGGGTTAGTAGCCCGCGCTCTTAACCGCTACACCCAAGATTCCGAGTTTGATTCCAGGCAGTGACATGAATAATAATAATAATAATAATAATAATAATAATAATAATAATAATAATAATAATAATAATAATAATAACAACAACATCGAAAAATACCTTAGGAATGAGAACCCAAGTTCGAAATTTCCCCAAGACACCTGATGAAGGCTGGAGGATATATCAGCCGAAACGCTGTGTTAACAAACAAGATGAGGACAAATATCCGTCAAATGTAAATAATCTAAATAAGGTACATAATTCCTCATCTCTTAAATATAGAACTGGAAAAATAGGATGATTGCGCCTTGAACGATTTCAGTTACTGGTCTTTTCGATTAAGAATCATCTAGAGAATGGGTTCCCAAACTTTTGTGGCTGCCACCTCCTTGGAATCCAGGCCACAATCGTAGCATCCACTTCCACTCACCAACTAAAACACAGACCACTTTCTGAAGCAAATTCAAAACAACTGTATTTCACAAATAAAACATACCCTAATTAACCCGTTGTTTTGTTATTTTTAGATCTATCGCTCCCTTTTGGACTCCTTATTATTGCCCTACTTTTCTTCGACGCCTTCCTGGATCTTTCCACCGCCCCCAGAGCAAGGAGTGGGGACAGTACCGCAACACTTTGGGAACCACTGATCTAGAGTTAAACGACGGCAACAAGAACGATATTTAACTAGACCTTGGATCTTTAGATCATTTATTTTTTCTTCGTATTACTTACACCTGTGGAGGCGCAATGGCCCAGTGATTAGGGCAGCGGACTCGCGGTCATAGGATCGTGGTTTCGATTCCCAGGCCGGGCGTTGTGAGTGTTTATTGAGCGAAAACACCTCCACGAGGCTCCGGCAGGGGATGGTGGCGAACCCTGCTGTACTCTTTCACCACAACTTTCTCTCACTCTTTCTTCCTGTTTCTGTTGTACCTGTAATTCAAAGGGCCAGCTTTGTCACACTGTGTCACGCTGAATATCTCCGAGAACTACGTTAAGGGTACACGTGTCTGTGGAGTGCTCAGCCACTTGCACGTTAATTTCACGAGCAGGCTGTTCCGTTGATCGGATCAACTGGAACCCTCGACGTCGTAAGCGACGGAGTGCCTTCATTCACTTACACCTCCAAACAAATAAATGAGTCCAAACTTTTCTCTCGTCTAAGCATTACAACGAACTGGAAAGTAGTTGCTGTCTATAATTTTCTTTCATCTCAAATCATACAACAATACAAATTTAAACATGAATCATTAACCTCAGGCCTCAATCAAAATTCTTTGTCGTTGCTGTTGTTGTAGTTGTCGTCGTCGTCATCATCATCATCATCATCATCATCGCCGTCGGCGTTATTGTTGTTGTATGATGCGGTAATAACTGTAGTGGTAATAGGTGTTATAGATGTTGTTGGCTGTTTAACCTCAGATCATCTTTTGTTTTAGAAAACATATGAAAAGGAGTTCAAGCCGTGAGCATTCTTTTCTCTCTCACACTTTTTTAAAGATTTACTATAATCTAAAATTACATTATTTCATATGTCCTTCACTTTTAAGATTTTTGGGCGGGGTGTGATTTAAAGGAGATTTGGCTATTACTGTTGTTGTGTATTGTTGATGTGCATGTGTGAGTGTGTGATGGCGAGCGCGTGTGTTTTCAAAGAAAAGTGCTCAATAGTTAAATTACATGGAAAAATGTGAGCATGAAAAGTAATATTCTTAAGATTATAAACCTGGAAAAGTACAGGACAAGTTATTACACCTGTAAAAGTATAGGACAAACTATTACTTCAAGTAAAGAATAAGAAACTTTTTACTTAAAATATTGCAGCAAAGAATGCCAGTTCTTCTGATTTATCACTCTTTACAGTTCTCATCTTTTAAATTTATTGTACAAAACTGTTCAGCTAATTTATAAGCTTGTCTGATTAGTCGCTTTTTCTGTAATTAAGGTAGTAAATTAGCCAAATTCTACTCAAATAAGTATAGTGTTATTTGTAAACTATAATAAAATATTTTTTAATATTCAAATTTTAATTTTAGCTGCAATATTTTACGTAAAAAGTTTCTTATTCTTTACTTTACCAGAAGTAATAGTTTGTCCTATACTTTTACAGATGTAACAACTTGCCCTGTACTTTTCCAGCTTTATAATCTTAAGAATATGACTTTCCATGCTCGCATTTTTCCATGTAAACCATGATTTTTCCAGGCATTGCTGTCATAAGATAATTAATAATGTGTCAATTAATAGCTTAATATTTTACCTTATAAAATACTGAAAGATAATATTTCAATTTTTCCATGAAAGTCATGATAATATTTCAATTTTTTTCACGTTTAATTTAAATATATGTTGTGATTGAATTATTTGATATTACCCATCCACACCAAATTAATGGTAGAGATTTTTACTATGTTGTTGGTTGCACAATGGCTCACCAAAAGTTACAAACAACAAGACCCCAAAACTATTAGTTACCACGCTCACCTTAAGTAACATGATTTTGCAATAAAAAATTACTATTATTGTACCTTCAATGTTATGTAAATATTTGGTTTTTCATAAATTAAAACCATTTTGTAAACCAAAAAAATCATTTTTAATTTCCAGGGCAGCCAAAGTATCCCCCTACCTAATAGGAGGATATTTTGGCTGCTATTTTTAGTATCTCGAGCGACCAGGTAGAGGCTCTTTCAGTGGTTCGATTGCGTGATGTAATTTTTTACACATATATGTAATATGTATATATATATCATCGGCAGAAGTTAGAGAGTACGTCAAAACCTGAGAGTTTCGTGTATTGACACTTATCAAACACGAATTTGTCCATTGTCACTCGGTAACTTCTGACGAAATAACTTCTAAAATACAAAATTTTGTCCAAAACGTTGTATGTGACACATTCTACCAGTATCGGAAGTTTGAAAGTGTTTAGTTAAAAAAAAAGAAAAATACTAATGAAATAATCTGTACGTCAAAGTCGACCTTGGCGTAATTTGAACTCAAAAGCGTAAATATAGTTAAGCATTTCAGCCGGCGTGCTAACGTTTGTGCCAGCTAACAATCTTAGAGAGTAAGCATTGATTTTAGAAATATATTCTTTATTCTTATAGCTGAAACGTTACTCCCTTACTTACCGACAGGAAGTTTCGTAACATTTTACCTCATAACTCTTTTTCTATTAAATTTTGTTCAATGCGACTAGCGATTCTGAATTCCTCATGCATTTTTCTATCATTTAAACCTAAGAAAGGCATACTTTTAATTTAAAATTGAAAAGTTTATGTTAATTGAAGGTGAATATGTGCCTTACTGCCCCCTTGAAGTCGCAGATATTTTGATGTAACTTTTTTTCTACTGAACTAAATCTCAAACTATTTATGCCAAAGTGTAGCTGAGGAGGTGTCCTCTTTAAAACTGTTAACAGTTTGCAAAGTTGAGAACTGAATTAGTGGTGAAGCCTGGAAGCTGCTGCGATTGACGAAATGGTGGACTTAGGAATATATTCAACTACTACCGTGGTTGAATGATCATGTGTGTTGATTTTTATTAACATCTGTTACAACGAACCAGTGATATTTCCTCTACGTCAAGACAAGAACTGGCAACCTTTTTGCATATTTCAAGTTATTTAAAACAGACATAATGTCTACAATAAATGCAAAGTTTGGAAGCTTGCCGGGATCCTGAAGATGTGAAGTATCCATTTTTTTTCCCTTTAAGGTCCTTCGACTAAGCCAACGTACATTGCTGCTATTAGTCAGATTCCCACATTCTTCATTTGTATCCAACAAATACCGATAAATCTGGGAATGATTTAATCATTGAAAGAGGTTTAAATTCAGTCTTCACAAACATGTCCATAACATTCTTTAATTTTAAAGATTTGGCATATTGTGCCTCTTGATGGATAATACAATAAATCTTTTCTACCGAAATTTAGTGGGAGGGGCCAGTAGATTAGATCGAACCCAGTACGCAACTGGTACTTAGTTTATCGACCCCGAAAGGATGAAAGGCAAAGTCGACTTCAGCGGAATTTGAACTCAGAACATAAAGACAGATGAAATATTGCTAAGTATTTCGCCCGGTGTGCTAACGTTTCTGCCAGCTCGCCGCCTTGACATTCTGAAATATTGCAAAAGGGACGAATGTGACATAAAAGGGGGCGGAAAATCATTATTCTAGGCAAATGAGACAAAGTGGTTTTCAAATTTGATTTAATTTGCTTAGAATTCAGTGAAGAAGTAATCTTGTGTCGAAGTATCTGAAAATTTCGGCTTTAGTCTATCTTCGAATGTTTTGCATTCATTGCCATAGAAATCATACTATTCAGTTTTGTTTTGAAGTTCGAATTATTATACAGATGTCGTAACAAATATAATATCTGCTTCTTCTTAGATATATATTGCAAGAGATTCCTTGAAGATATCTGACATACTTGACAATAATTGGCATTATTCGGTGTTAAAATTTTGATACCATTGTGTTCCTAGATTACGCAAAGGACAACGAAGTCTTGAAAATTGGAACGCAACTGGGCCTAAGGTTATTGTTACTGCTTTTTCTATCCACGTTCCCTTTTGTCTTCTGCTACGAAGGATTACCATTCAATTGGAATCCCTCAAACAAATTGTTCATTCTCCCGGCATTACCTACGTCTAGGGATGTTAAATATACCACCATTAAAAACAAGATTAATTATCTATTATTATCGAGGATCGTCCCTCTATATCCACCTAGTTCCGTGCAACAAGTTTTCCGTATGCAAGTTTTAACCTGGGATAATCTTGGTACTAAGTCAGAAGATAAAACTGTGACCAGTGAACTGAAAGAGGCTATGTGGATTAGAACCACTCTTGGTACTAAGAGGATGAATTTCCCTTCAGATAGGAGACGCAGTGAATGAAGAGAGCCTATAAACGCCGTAACATCCATTGAACTCCATACAGCTGTCACAGAGTGAACTGTCTCTTCAGTATGCTTTTTAACCATCAAATCTGAAGGAGCATCATAACACGGCAGACACAGAAAATGGATGATTGGTCCTAAATATTCCTTGCAAATCAATTGCATTTCTCCTGTATGTATGCATGTAAGAGTTGACAAAATACATAACTTATTGGAATGAATGATATTTTCTTTTTCGGTCAGAGAAGTTGTTTCTATTTGCAAATTTAAATGATCCTGCCGGTAAACATTCTCGTGTGCAAACTGTACGTATTGATGAGATGGTCCCACTTCTCGAGATTCACACATTGGTTTGGGATAAAATGGAACCTTGTTTGAAGAAACAATTTGTAATTTATTAAGTAATTGTGTGTAACAATGAGAATAATAACAATAATAATCTTTTCTACTCTAGGCACAAGGCCCGAAATTTTGGTACTTAATTTATCGACCTCGAAAGGATGAAAGGCAAAGTCGAACTTGGCGGAATTTGAACTCAGAACGTAAAGACAGCTGAAATACCGCTTAGCATTTCGCCCGGCGTGCTAACGTTTCTGCCAGCTCCTAATAAATTGTTTGCGAGCTGCGTAAGCATATTATCTCAGTACTGTGCGGCTGTATCTTGGCCGGTCGGATCTTGGCCTCGGGTCGCAGGTCGCATATCTCTTCTTTATGTGACAGCTCACAAATGAGGAAGAGAAAATATAAACTCACTCGAATCACTCTCTACTGTCTTAAAAAAAACCCCCAGAATAATCATAAAAAAACTCAGAATAGTCACAATAAATAAATGAGTGGAAATTGAACCAGTGAGTGTGTTAGGTATTAAGGCAGTATAACTCTCCCCAGGCACACAAAAAATTGTTAAACCTTATTCATTTATTTATTTTGACCAGTTATTTAATGTAATTCTTCGTCGCCTGCTTGCGACTTTCTGAAACCCAGTGAACCACGTCTGCGACCCCCAGTTGGAAGCTCTTTCAAAGATTATTCACTTTATTGTTGTTAAATATCATTGAAAATACATGAACGTCACAACGCAACACAGTCCACCGTTTTACCGCTGAAAATTCGTGGCTCCAAGCGCACTTGTAAAAATATAGTAGTTTGAATTCAAATTTTGAAGCATTCCGTGTATTTTAGGCATCATCACTTCTACAAGTTATCAGTTTAAGTACAACAGAGTTATTTCCCTTAAGTAGAACTATGCGTGCGTGTTTTTTTCTGCATCGTGCATCAGTCACACCCTTCTCGCTCTTACAGCTGTCTCTCTTTCTCCTTCTCTTTTCCTCTCTCTCTCTCTCTCTTACTCTCTCCCACTTTCTAACTTAGTCTTTTTCCCCAATTCCAACCCTCTTGAAACGCATTAATCTGCTGTCACTCTCTCCCCCTCCCCCTCAACGATTGCCATTCACGTACGCCCTCACGCAAAGTGGCTTCTGTCTTCTCTCTCCTTCTTCTCTGTCTATCTCCCTTTCCATTTCCTTTCTCTGTCTCTCTCTCTCTTTTCTCTTCCTCCTTTTTTCCTCTGAACACGTTGGTCTCCCCTTCACTCTTTCACTCCCACCTTCACCGAATGCTACTCACGCATTGACTCCCTCTCGCTCTCTCTCCCCACCCTTTTTCTTTCTCCTTTTCTCTCTCACTCTATCTCAATCGGTTTCACTGTCTGGCTGTCTGTCTCTCTATCTCTACGTTTGTCTCACTCATAGTTGAATGTTCAGAAAAACATGGCTGACTCAGAGAACATTCCTCTGAAAGGAGTACAGCGCCGGGGAGCTTTACGGCAGAAAAATGTATTCGAGGTGAAAAATCATAAATTTGTACCCCGATTTTTCAAGCAGCCGACTTTTTGCAGTCACTGCAAGGATTTTATTTGGTATGTCAGTTAATTTCTATTTGTCTATCTTTACAATTCTAAGGAAAAATCAGTGTCTATATATATATATATATATATATATATATATATATATATATATATATATATATATATATATATATATATGTTTGTATGTATGTGTGTGTGTGTATATACAATACGTGTATGTAAACATGTATTTATTGTGCGAATAGTTGTTGATATTTCTCTCAACTCACTTTGCTTCTGTGCTTCATGTATGTAACTCTAAAGTCTAAAAAAACTGACAGTATGATAGGGAAAAGAGATTGACAGATAGATGGATAGATAAGTAGATGGATCGCTAGATTGACAAGATATATATATATATATATATATATATATATATATATATATATATAAATATACATATATATATATATACACACATAGTATGTGTGTGTGTACATACATACGTGAGGGAGAGAGGGAGAGAGAGATAGACAGAGGGCGGGAGGGAGAGAGAGAGACAGAGAGATTGCGAGACGGATAGATAGAAGCATTAATAGATATATAAATACATACATAGCTTGACAGATAATTACAAATGTATACATAGAAAGACATGCAGTTTGTGTTCTTTTATTCTCTTTTATTTTTGTTATTTTCATTTCTTTTTATATATCTCGGCGGGGTTTTGCTCCGGTTTACTTCACCAACAACACCACAACAATACAAAAGCATCAACTTTACTACTACTACTGCTGTTACTTTTATAACAACTCCACCACACCAAACACCACTAGCGGTGCCCAAACATCAGCACCAACAACAACTCTCACCACCCACACGTCTCGATAATGCTGCCTATCATCATCATCATCGTCATAACCATCAATCTTGTCGTTCCTCTTCAGCATTCCTTCATCATCATCATCATCACCATCGTTTGTGCCTTTGACTTGATCTTAAGTGCGCGCGCGTGTGTGTACATAAATCGTTGAAAAGTACTTGATACTATAATAGATATGTGTGCGCGTAAAAATGTAAATATGTAATATGTATCACCGCACAAATTGTATGTTATGTATTTGTATATGACTGCGTGTGGTGCGTGTTTGCGTATGTGCATATGTACGTACGTGCATGTGCTTAAGTGTCTATATCTGAAAAAACATTCTATGTATGTGTGAATGAACGTATGTCTGTATATGTTCTTTATATTGCATGTACGTTTGCATGTGTCTATATTTGTAAATACCTGTATGTATGCCGTATGTGTCTATATACATGCTTGTATCTCTACATGTCTATAAGTGTAAACAAGCGTATGTAGTGTGAATTTATATATGTAAACATAAGTGTGTTAGTATGTGGCGATGTGTAAATATGTCTGTTTGTGCCCACAGAATTCCAGTATCTATCTATCTATCTACCTATCTATCTATCTATCTGTCTGTCTGTCTATCTATCTATCTATCAACGTGTGTATCACGTCTTTCTGTCTAGCTAGCTATTTGTCTACTTTGACTATCTACAGCTATTGAAGGAAATGTTCTCTTGTTATAACATCAACAAATATCCTTATTAGCTATTATTGAAATAAGTACCAGTTACATACTGTTTGCCGATTCACTTGACTACACTACACCTACCCCTGCAAACGAGAGTGGCTTTGTGCCAATGTAAGATACTATCGTGGTAGTAGTAACAACACTATCAAGTGGCAGAAACGGTAGAGTGCCAGACTAAAATACCCTACGGTATTTAGTTTCTTTTTTTACTTTTCCGAGTTCAAATCCAGTCGCGGTTGAGTTTGTTTTCATTTTTCCAGAGCCCCGTGATATCTGACCAGTGGTTCTGAAACTTATTTGTCATGGAACCCTTATGACAATTTTCCGAAAACCGCATAACCCTTGCCACCCAAAATTTTAATAGAAAATTGAAGTAAAACAAAAATTGTTATTGGGAAGAATATATTGATATTGATACATGCGTGCGTCTGTGTGTGTGTGTGTGTGTGCGTATTGTTTGAATAAAATGGTTAACGCTGTTTTCATTATTAAATTTTATTAAAAGATATTTAGCAGAAACCGAGAATTTTTTTCCCGGAACACCGGAGTTCCTTGAAACTCATATTGGTTTAATAGACTGTAATAGATTATACTATTCCTTAAAAGTCTGTGGCCCTATGTCCGTGTTTAAAAGTATTGTTTTGTTGTTGTTGTTGGTGGTGTCATGAATATTATTGTTTTTAAGGTGGCGAACTGGCAGAAACGTTAGCACGCCGGGCGAAATGCTTCGCGGTATTTCGCCTGTCTTTGCGTTCTGAGTTCAAATTCCACCGAGGTCGACTTTGCTTTCATTCTTTCGAGGTCGATAATTTAAGTACCAGTTGCGTACTGGAGTCAATCTAATCGGCTGGCCCCTTCCCCCAAAATTTCGGACCGTGTACCTACAGTAGAAAAGAATGTTGTTGTTGCTAGGCGGAATGCTTAGCGATATTTCGCCTGTTGCTACGTTCTGAGTTCAAATTCTACCGAGGTCGACTTTGCCTTTCATCCTTTCGGTGTCGATAAATTAAGTACCAGTGAAACACTGGTATCGATGTAATCGACTAGTCCCCTCCCACCACATTTCAGGCCTTTTGCCTTGAGTAGAAAGGATTATGATTATTAATATGATTGTTGTAAGTTAAGGGAGAATCGTTAGCATAATGGTCAAAATACTTGTGTGTGCGCATTGTTTGAATAAAACGGTTAACTCCCCAAAAATTTCAGATAGAAGGGATTGTTATAAGTACCAGTTGAACCAACATTTGAAACCATTACTAGTGTTGTTATCAAGGCGGCGAGCTAGCAGAACCGTTAGCATGCCGGATAAAGTACTTAGCAGCATTTCGTCCGTCTTTACGTTCTGAGTTCAAACCCCGCCGAGGTCGACTTTGCCTTCCATCCCTGCGGAATCGATAAAATAAGTACCAGTCAAGTACTGGTGTGGATGTAATCGACTTCCCCCTCCCCTCAAAGACTATTGGCCCATGTCAAAATTTGAAGCTATTATTATTATTGTTGTTTCGGGATTCAATAAAATAAGTACCAGTGGAGCACTGGGGTCGATTACCTCGACTAGTCTCCTCCCCCAAAATTTCAGGCCTTGTGCTTTTAGTTGAAAGGATTATTGTTGTTGTTGTTGCTAATGTATCAGCTGAATCTATCTTGAAGATCGACCTAACTGTGGTAAGAAACAGCGGGCTATCTTCTGCTTCGTACTTGCTATGGCGAAGGAAGTTGTGAGCTTGGAGAACATAGCTTTTCCTCTCAAGCCAGACCTTCATTTATTTTTTTCAAGTACCACTTAAAAGGTTAGGGTACAGACCAAGCAAAGGATAAAGAGGGAGAGAGGGGGAGCAGGAAACTCTTCCCTAGCTAGTAAATTTCATGAAATTTGGATAGAGTGGGGGGAAACTAGTGTTGTTAAATGAGTCTCTTCTATGCAACTAGACTAGACTGGTGACAAAATGTGGAAAAGGGCACTTGTCTTTGGTGTGTAAGGGTAATTCAGGTTTGATATGCGTGAGTACCCCATGTTACCTTATGTGGTTGTTCACCATTGCAGGGCTGCTCGTTGTTTTGTACTGTCATTACTATTTTGTTTTATCAACGTGCTTTTATTGCCTTGATCTCACCTTTCTACTCGATGTAAACCCACCGTTTTGTTTCTTGGATGCTGTTTCCATTTGTATATCACTTTTGTACTATCGCCGACGTCTAGGACCCTTGTAGACGATAAAGAAATTGTTAATAACCTTTTTTTTATTTTCTCCCTGTGAAACTTAGACGTTGAGATTCGTCGTTATTGTTGTTGTTACGTTGATTTTAGATGCCAGTTCTCCTCCTCCTTAAGATTTGGTTTTGCTCTTGAGGGCTGTTATCGTTCATGTTGATCGAACACACGTATGTTTGGGAGTTATCATTGAAATTAAATACCAGTTACATATATATATATAAGTGTGTAACTCATTGCTTTGAAATCATTATTGGCACTTCCGATCCAGGTTCAATTGTGGTGGTATTACAAGCTTCCCTACGTTACAGAAGCGTGGCGTTGCTGATAATATTACCGAAAAGTGGAGCTTTGTTACACATATTTTTCCAAAGCCAGTGGAAAACAGATTTCATGTTACGGGATTCTACGTTACGGCAAGATTTTCAGACAAACAACGTTTCCGTAACGCGGAGATGCTGTATATTGGTCGAAGACTGGCAGCCAGTCATTTGAGGTCAAAACGCACATTTTACTTTAAATTCTGAAATTGAACGTTTTAAGCGAAGAAATCTCAAGAATTATTTCTCATCACAACAATTTATTTGTTTGAAACATAAAATCGATTATTTTCACAAGTTTAACCAGAAACTACGGAACATGTTTTTTCACAAAAATTATGACGGCGTTTTATCAGACAAACCACATACAATGTAGTCACTGAAAAATTTTACTGAACTTTGTTGTCGAACATTCAGATTCAGCTAAACAACGAAGCACCACTCTTAATTCCTAACTTCTTCTTACCTTTAATCTTCAGCCATATTGCAGATTGTATCGACTGCAATGCTGCAATATTTACCTTCGATCACACCTTTAGCAAACAACAGAAAACGTGATTTTTGTGGGGGTTTTTTTTTTTTAATATTCGTTTGTTGTTGTTTTGCACGCTAACAGCAACCATATAACGACAATGAATTTTTTATGTGTCACATCGCTGCTTCGCTATTAAATTCTCGGCTATGACTTGCTGATGTATATCGAGTGGAAAGATTTAAGACTTGTTTATTACTGGGATCCCCACTGACCATGCTCCAATGTCTTTTTACAGGTGGGAAGGCTGTAAGTTTTGAAAACGAGTGAACAAATTGTCATATTTAAATATAGTTAAGAGCCATTATTTTTTCAATTTATCCAACCCAAAATAAAAACAAAAAAAAAAAAGGATTATATTGTTGCAAATTCTTTGCGTTCTCGCAGAGAAAAAGGCGGAGTGGGAACAAAATTTTCACTAATATTTTGGTGAGAGCTGGTATTTGTCGCTTTAAGAAACACTGCTATATTCGACAAGGATTCTCAAGGAATCTTTGTCGAATATGGCAATTTGTAACACCCAAGCTTTTTCTCAGGAAGATGTGCAGAAGTTTGGAAGCGATTTTCCCTTTCAGTATTCTCACTGATTGGAATTGCAGCTCCTTTTGCAATGAGAATAGTTTTGCCGTCATAGACACATCAACCTTAGTCGAGAATTATATTGCGCTGGCCATGACCGTTCTTGTCAAGCATCCATACAAAAATAAATAATGAAACTTGCCACACCCACAAAAAGAGCATGTCGATTGCAAAGAGCTGCAACATCGGCATTTCTAATATTCACTTTAAAGTAGCTCAACAAAGTTGCATTAAATAAATGAAGTTGGAAAAAGAAAAAAAAAAAAAAAAGGCTATCTCTAAAAATGGATTGGCCAACGATTTTGCTTGGTTTAGTTAGTTTCTCTAGTTTCATTGATGTGAATAATTGCGTTTGAACATCTCCTCTGTGACTTTAAATTGGCGTAGTAACTCAATCTTAACTGACTGTTTCTTCGTTTTCCTGTATTTTAAACAACTTTCTTTTCTTTTTCTTTATGCCTAGGTATGAAAGGGGTTGTGAAATGCATTTTTTTTTTTTGCTTTGTTTTTTGGCCTGTAATTCTGGGATACATCTTTCTGAAACGACACGACTCTGTTATATTTAATCTCGGAGGATCACTATCAATGGTTTCTTTTTTTTTTTTTTTGTGATAGTTATACTCTGAGTAGTGGAGGCGCAATGGCCCAGTGGTTAGGGCAGCGGACTCGCGGTCATAGGATCGCGTTTTCGATTCCCAGACCGGGCGTTGTGAGTGTTTATTGAGCGAAAACACCTAAAGCTCCACGAGGCTCCGGCAGGGGATGGTGGCGAACCCTGCTGTACTCTTTCACCACAACTTTCTCTCACTCTTACTTCCTGTTGTGCCTGTAATTCAAAGGATCAGCCTTGTCACACTGTGTCACGCTGAATATCCCTGAGAACTACGTTAAGGGTACACGTGTCTGGAGTGCTCAGCCACTTGCACGTTAATTTCACGAGCAGGCTGTTCCGTTGATCGGATCAGCTGGAACCCTCGACGTCGTAAGCGACGGAGTGCCAACAACAAAATACTCAGAGTGTAAATATAACAGAAAAAATATTGTTACTCGACTTATTATTATGTTCGTAACACATATTTTCCCCCACCTATACAATTATTTGAAACCAATTACAACTAAATCTCGCCGCTTTTCTCTGATTGATGAAATATTTATTAAGAAAAAGGATTAAGCAGGTCTTTGATGATCCTGTTATTGACTCCCCACTCTCAAAATTGTGAACACGAGTGACACTAGTAAGAAACAATAAACAACGCCTTGTTACGAACTATTCACAAACAATAGATTGCTATTCTGCTTTCTAGGTGCCTATCCAATCTATTTCCCCGTCATAAATTCTTTATGAAAGCAGCATTTCTGTGTGTGTGTGTGTGTGTGTGTGTGTGTGTGTGTGTGATTCGGTCTGAAGGCAGAGCATCCTCACAGGTGAGATTGATGCTGTTGACGTTCCGCTTTGATTATTGAAAGTTGACGACTACAGGAAAGATGTGCAATAAGGAAGTTCCAGAGAGGCGATGTTTTGGAAAGAAAGGACTAGGTGTAGCGGTTAGTGCGGGGCCTGGGGTAAACACGATATGGATGCTGAGAAGAGAGATGAGTGAGTCGAGAGTACTTGAGAAGAGATGGCAGAAAATCAACCAGCCTGAGGAGCAGAAGCTATTGTTGTTACGGTAGAAAGAGGTAACAGCATGTCTGTGGACCAGTTACTTTATATATTTGTGAGTAACTTCATGCCAGTCAGTCGAGCATACTATCAGATTCCACTTTGAAACAACAATAAAAGATACACTATATTTCAAGATGTTGAACGCTTATTTAGTTTACAAGATTAGCCTTTGCTGTGACTGATGCTGTAAGCGCTTCTCAAAGAGTGATGAAAAGTATAACTACCGACATTGATATCAAAGGGTTTGACACCTTTCTCGGCTATGTTATTGTTGGCAAAGCTATTGAGGAGCTCGATAAGGACATGGCCTAATTGATTTCACGTTCTCTGAAATCTCACATTATATGTGAACAATGGCAATTTTCTTTCCCACCAAACACACCTTTGCTTCTCGGAGACGCACACAAAAAAAGTAATTCTCTGCAACCTGACATGGAAGATTTGAAGTCTGTCGTTGAGTACCCAATGTCAAGCAATGTTGAACGACTACAACGTCTACAAAGTTTGTTAAGTTACAACTTTTTCTCCTTTCTTAGATGCTATTCATCTACTTAATGCTTCAATGTTTAATATCTACCTTACCCAAATTCCACTACATGCTGAAACTGATGCTTTTGGTGAACAGTTTTGGATATCTTTCACGGTATAATAAACCTGTTGCTTTCTTCTCCAGAATTCTTTATCAGTCTGAACCTGAACAAAATATTCATCAATTGGATAGGAAATAGCAGCTATCATAGAAAGTGCTTAGAAATGGTGATTTAATTTCTATTTATTTATTATTTTTTTTACTTGGAGGATGTTTTATATTACACACTGCTCAAAGAGCGATCTCATCTATATTTAGTCACAAAAGGAACGAGGAAATGAAGAATAAGATTCTTCATTGCCTCATGGTATTATCATCGCTCTGCAATTATGACATCCGACACATACCTGACAAAGATAACACAGCTGCTAATTCTCTTACCAACTGGTTCTTCATATCATCTGTGGAATCACGGATTTACATAAGGTTTTGTGTCATCTTGGAGTGTCGGTGCTAAGAAATGGCTGATTCTTGTACATGTTAAAAACAAAACAAATTTTTAGAATTGATTTCAAATTTCGGTACAAAGCTAGCAATATCAGGGGAGGGGTACGCCTATCACATCGACCCCTACTGTTCAACTGGTACTTATTTTATCGATCCCGGAAGGATGAAAGGTGAAGTTGACCTCGGCAGAATTTGAAGGTAAAGACGGAAGAAATGCCGCTAAGCATTTTGCTCGGTCTATTAACGATTCTGCCAGTTCGCCGCCTTATGATATTCTTAGAATTGACGCCACATTATTACCATCCTTCTCATGCTAAACTTACGAAGGGATGCTGAAAAGTTCCTGACTTTTGGTAAAAGAAAATAGAAGAGAATCAGTTAATTATGATTTTACTCAACATGTTCCCCTCTCAGATTCACATTTATTGCAGCAGTCCTTCAGTTTTTCTAAGCCCTGTAAAAAAAACTCGGAAGGTTGGGTCCCCAACCAGGCCTTTCGCGACAGCCTTAAAGGCAGGAACTTTTCAGCACTCCCTCGTAACGCATCCACACATTTGAGCACCTCAGTGACGGCTTCAAAGGTCTTCTACCATCGTCTAACTCAGGGGTTTTCAAACTTTTTGACCTGCGGACCCCTTTATATTTCAGGCTTTACCTTAGGGACCCCCTTATAAACGCTTATGAAATTTGTACATAAATACTTGCTTAAAATAACATATTTTTACATTTATTTATTTAACAGTATTTACCAAATAGGTTTATTGTCAAATAAAAGATTTCGATTAAAAACAAATATAAAATCAAATTGCCCATAAAAAGTATTTGCTGTCCACGGACCCCCTGTCTTGTCCTTGCGGACCCCTGTGGTCCGCGGACCATATTTTGAAAACCCCTGGTCTAACTCACACGTTTGTGTTTATAAAATCCAATATTTACACGTGACGACTCCTTTAGTAAGTCGCTAATATTTCAAAATATAGTCTTCTTGCCTGTTACCCCAACTTCAGTCCAACCAGATCGAGAAATCCAGGTTATGTCTCGAGTGTTCTATTTTGTTTGCCATTAATAATAATAATATTCAAACTTCATCGCAGTAATGATCAATAAAATTGTTTTCAATTTAACTAATTTGATCGATTTCCAGCGGATCTCTGCCTTCCAGATTGGCTATATATTTTTAGCTGAGACAGTGTCAATTCAGCCATCTGGGTGTTTGATTCTCGGCAATTGTTTATCGTCACCACACACACACACACACACACACACAAGAGAGAGAGAGAGAGAGAGAGAGAGAGAATCGTAAGGAAAACTTAGAGCAATCGATATTATAGATACGTAGATAGATCGATAGGCATTATATGTATTTATATATGGGGAGAGAGAGACAGAGACATTGTTGACCGTTAGACCGTTGTACTGGCAGACAGGGCTGAGGTCAATAAAATCAGCCATTTGATGATTGTAATGTGTGCGTTTGTGTGTGTGTATATGAGAGTTTATATTTATGTCAGACTGACAGATCCAGTAGTTACTGTTAGAATAGATTATTGGCAGTTTATTTGGTTGAAACGACCAATAAAACAGTTTTTAAATGTTGTCTTTCTATTAGCGTGAGTTCAAATCCTATAAGAGTCTATCTTCCTTTTATTCTCCTGTGATCTGTAAAATAAAACGTTTAAAATTCTCCTTCATCCAAAATGATCGGGAGCGGGCGTTTCCAATTTCGGAGTTTTCTGGTTTACTAAAAATGATTGCATGTTCGCATCTAAAACATGGGACAGTTTGGAGATAGAACTCAAATCTAAACATATTTTATCCATTTGCATTTCATAATTCAGCATATATACTGCGAAGGTAGTTTTGTATAAATATGACGCTAGTTTCGCACAATAGGTAGCAGTTTCACTATAATAGTTCTTTTCATCGAAACAAGCCTGCCTTTTACACGTTCACACGGCTCTAGGCAGGTCACGTCAATCATAGCAGCTAATGTCACGACGCGTGACTTCGCAAAAGCTTTCTGGATTTTCATTTTCATTTTGGGAGATTTCGGAAATTCTGATAAAGGATTATCAACTATCATCATCATCAATAGTATTAATACGCTACCTTTTTGTACGTACCTGTGTGTGTCACACTTGCCTCAAAGAAGTGGGAAAGCAAGAGAGAGGAGGACATAGAGGAAGAGAGAGAGAGAAAGGGACAGTGAGTGGTGACGGCGTTCGTTTTGTGTTTTTAAATGTTTATCACATCGCAAGAGAAGTAAATACATAGATACACATACACATTGTTAAATCAAAAGCGGGAGAGAAGAGGGACACAAAGGAAGTGAAAGAGAAAGAGAGAAATTGAGAGAGACAGTTCATACATAAATCCAAAGAAAAGTTCATACATAGATACATACACACAGCAAATATTGGATATCAATTTCATTTTTCATTACCACACGAAGATAAAATTAACTCAGAAATGGTTGAGTACTTCACTAACATGCATAACATTAACGTAGTTCTCAGGGAGATTCAACCTCACACAGAATATGACAAGGCTGGCCCCTTTGAATTACAGCTACAACTCGAGACATATATATATATATGAATGTATTTGTGTGTGTGTATATATAGTTTAGGTTAGTTAAAACATGTTTGCAATAATAAGTGTCGCATGGTGGAAATAAACGCAATTATCAAACTTTCATTCATAAATCCATTTATTATTTTGTTCTTTTGCATTTAAATTTGTACCTGAAGGTTTTTTTTAATATGTACGATGTATTTTGAGGTTAAATAGTAATTCCGTTTACGTTTGTGTAACTGAGGAATTTTGGTTGGATAATATAGTCATTGGTGTTACATTACTTTCTACATTCTGTAACTGTTACAATGTACTTTTCTAGGCCTGAAATTTTTGTGGGCAGTTGATTAAATCGACTCCAGTAGACATACTTAAAAAAAAAAAAGTACTGCAGTCGTGTTACGACAAAAATTCTTCAAGCCATTGCCCCAACATGGCTGCAGTCTAATAACTGAAGCAAGAAAAGGTAAAAGATATATGTCCGTCGTACCGAAGCTGTTACGTCTCAATGCAGAGAAGTAACAGCTTAACCTGGACAGTGTAGTTTTTTTGTTTTTGTTAACTTTATCATTAATGCCTTGCAGTATATTATCCGGTTTTTTTTTTAACGTTTTAAGTTCACATCCCGTCGAGTTGAACATTATCTTTCCTCTTTCAAGAGTCGATAAAATTAAGTGCTAGTCTAGTAATATTGTGTCAATATAATCCAGCTGGCAAACTCATTACCGCGTTGCACAAAATGCTTAGTGACATTTCTTTTGGCTCTTAACGCTCTGAGTTCAAATCCCGCCGAGGTCAATTTTGCCTTGTCATTCTTTCGAGGTCGGTAAAAATAAAGTACCGACTTGACCCCTCCCAGCTCCATTGCTTTTTAAGCATCCCTGATCGTTGTGCGACATGAACATATATATGTCTCTCTATTTTCTCTCTGTCGCTATCTCTCCCTTTCTCCTATACCTGGTGCTGGCACGTGACCTGTGGTCAGCTTTCCTTCTTTCTTTCCCTTTTTCACACCGACCGCCCAGCCATTCGGTCGCAAAAAATTTCTGTCTATTTCCATATCCTTTGGGATTTCTTCTAAGCGTTATCCGCCATTCTTGTCTCTTTGGCCCTAAGACTGTATTTTGCTCATTTCTTATTTATTTCGTCTTTGTCCATCGTCTTAAATTACATTTTTTTCTACTTTCGTATGTCCTCTCTGTGTATTGTTTGCTTGAGGCCCAGTATTCTCTGGGAATCCAGCAGGAAAATATAACAACTGCTTTTGATAGGACCCTATGGAGGAGGTTCCTGAGGACCCAACTCCAATAACCCTCTCAGGAATAGTGGACGGAGAACATGAATGGACACTGGGTAATGTAGTCCGAGGTAAAAATGACTGAAAAGATGAAATAACCATTGCTGAATCATGATTAACTGGTGCTAAATAAAACTATACTTTGTCTGGTTGCCTCAGCGAAAGAGGTTGTGTGGTGGACCAGATTAAAAGGGCTGGACCAAATTGTGTCCTTGAGTAAGACATTTTATTTCACCTTCCTCCAGTCCACTCAGCTGGCAAAAATGAGTAGTACCTGTATTTCAAAGGGCCAGCCTCTGTCACGCTGAATCTCCTTGAGAACTACGTTAAGGGTACACGTGTCTGTGGAGTGCTCAGCCACTTGCACGTTAATTTCACGAGCAGGCTGTTCTGTTGATCATATCAGCTGGGGCCCTCGTCCTCGTAATCGACAATGCTCCTCCATATATATATATATATATATATATATATATATATATATATAAATCATTCATAATCAACGTAAAATTAGAAGGTTCGAGAAAATGAAAGTAGGCTACCACGCTACAGTTCTGAGTTGTTTAGGAATATCTCTGATGCGCGCGCACGCGTTTGTAAATTTATAAATGTTTAAAAGAAAATAGAACTCAAACATGAGTATTTATATTATTTTATCATTTATTCATCAGCAGAAATTACAGCGTGATTCATAGTTCCGTTATTGGCGTTTATCAAACTTAGATTTAGTGCCAGTGGATGAAATTCTCGGCTCTTGAGTTACACTATAGCTTACGCTAATTTCATAATAATTTCAAATTTTAGCACAAGGGCAGCATTTACGACGGAAGTGAAGTGTCGATTTCAGCGACGCCAGTCTTAAACTGATACTTATTTTATCGACCCCGAAAGGATGAAAAGTAAAGCTGGATCCTGGCGACATTTGAACTCAGAAGAAAGTCAGAAGAAATGTCGCTAAGTATTTTTCCTGTCGCGGTGACGATTCTGCCAGCTGCTTTTATGCTGATTAATAATAGAAAAGCGTGCATGTGTGTATAATACACACACATAATCCTTCCCAGATCAATAAAAATAAAGTGCCTGTCAAGTATTAAGGAGGTCGATACAATCGACTGTTTTCTTCTGGTCTTTTTGCCTTTGTTGAAAACAATTATTATTATTTGTTACATAATTTATAGAGCACTGGACTGCTATTTTATTTTACTCTATTTATGCTGGGATTGACTGTACATTTTACAGAGATCCGCTCACTTCATTTTTCTCCTCTTTTACTTGTCGATATAAGACTAAATTGTAAAATTTAGTTTGCTATGGTGTAGCAATTCTAACTATTCAGTTAAAGCGTTGGATTAAATGCAAATATGTGGTACAGCGTTCAATTCCCGTCGGGATCGGTATTACTTGTCAGCGATCCTTCAGGCTGATAAAATAAAGTGACGCCCAAAAAATGAGACGGATTTTAGTCAACAGTACCGGATCTATTTTCCCCCACCCCCTTTTTCTTTGTGACCTTGTGTTTAAGCTAGGAATCATTATCATCATTATTTTTATTACAAAAATGCAGAAAAGTATGTACTGTTGGAGAAAGCTTACTGACTGAATTCGAGTTGAGGCAGTTGATTAACCTTCGGTCAAAAATGACCAGAGGCTTTCTAACCGTGACCATTACGTCTCTTTTAGACAATATTAATGTTTTCCCTGTTTAAGCTGGTAATGGTGTGATTTGAAGATGTGGCCAGGGCTCGCGAGAAACTTTACGAAGCAGAACAAGTTAGCTTTCTGGTCCCTTGAGAAAGAGAGTTTCTTCTCAAAACTCAAGGGGTCTCTGATGATTTTAAAGTGGTGAATTGGCAGAATCGTTAGCGCGCCGGGCAAAATGTTTAGCAGCATTTCGTCCGTCTTTACGTCCTGAGTTCAAATTTCGCCGAGGTCGACTTTGCCTTTCTTCCTTTCGGGGTCAATGAAATAAGTACCAGTTGAACACTAGGGTCGATGTAATCGACTCATCCTCTTCCACAAAATTGCTGTTCTTGTGGCAAAATTTGAAACCATTATTATTATTTATTATTATTACTATCATTATTTTAGAAAGAGGCTTATCAAATATTGATGGGCCCCTTTTATATATTTTGGCAGTAGACACTATTTCTAGTCGGTGGAGATTCCACGCTAGGTTTTGGATACTAGTTGAATCTATCTTACATTATAACAGACTTTCCTCATTTTCACTGAGAGCCGGTGCTACACATTAAACAAACTAAACTTAATTTCTTAATCCAGTTTAAAACACGCAAACTTAGTAATAAAGATAGCAGTTTAGGTTACTCCTAGAACAAAGAGATGTATAGGATATGGGTGGTTGAAGAAAAGCTTGTGTCGTGTTATGACGTTTCACATGATTTAACATGGAATATTTCAAATTTTACCCCATGACACATTGGCTCAGTGATATGCATAATCATAAAAACTAGTTCACGAAGTAACTAATTTTTCGACT
>NC_142930.1:47705951-47738451 GCF_046866305.1 Octopus bimaculoides | reverse complement strand
CCCAGCCATATGGTCACATGGTTCCGGGTTCAGTCCCACTGTGTGGTACCTTGCATCTTCTACTTTAGCCTCAACCTGACCAAAACCTTGTGAGTGGATTTGGTAGATGGAAATTGAAAGAAGCGTATCATGTGTGTTATATATATATATATATATATAATTTGAAGAAAAGCAACAAAAATTCAATAGGTTATAGCCGTACGTACGTTTCGTACAAACTTCATTTATTTATGTAGTGAGAACACCACATAAGATGTGCAATGAAAATGTACTCCTCAGCTGCATAATGGAATTTCATTTTAGAAAGTCATTTTGTAGATGTGTGCAAAAACAAGAGTAGGAGAAGAAGGAAATACCATCTTGACTGGGCTGTTAATCAACAGTCTAGTGAATCAAACATGAATTTAATTTCTGTATATTCTAATTGGAGGGGTAAGATAGCAGTAATTTCAATTTAGAGGAAGGTAGATAAAGTAGTAATGGACAGCAGGTTAGGGGTAAATCAAGCAAGAGAAAAAAAATAATAATAAGAGATAAGAAAAAAGGAAAAAAATATATATATATAGAAATAAAAATGAAAATGGAAGGACATTTTATATATATATATAATCTAGCTATCTTTCTCTATCTGTCTCTTTGTCTATATGTCTGTCTCTATCTATCTATATCTCTCTGTCTATCTATGAGGTGGTATCAAAAGGTTCCCAGACTATTTAAGTTTAATAAAAAATAACTTATTTACCTATTACCTAAGTTTTAACAGCATCACCCTTGAAATAGTCGCCTTGTGCAGCAGTTCACCCGTCCCAGCATTCCTGCCACTTTTGGAATCCACCATGAAAATGATTTTCTGTAAGCGAATCGAAGACCTTCAGCAATTTGCTCTGGATCTCAACAATGGTGTTAAAATGGCAACCTTTGAGCTATGTTTTCATCTTGGGCAAGAGATGGATGTCAACAGGTGCTAAATCTGGTGAATAGGGGAGGGTGCAGAAGTGATAACATGTTATGTTTTTGGCAAGAAACTCACAAATGAAGAGAGCTCATTGACTGGAACCATTGTCGTTGTGAAGAATCCAATTCTTTGCATTCTACAGATCCCCAGTTGCTTTCACCAAATGTTCTCCCTCGAACACTGCAAAATGTCACAGGGGAACTCTCAATTGATGGTCTGGCTCTGGGGGATGAATTCTCAATTCACAATACCACATTTCTGGGGGTGAGACTCATGGCAGGTCTTCCCGATCACTCATTGTCTTCCAAGGACAATCTTCCACTTTTTGAAGTACCCATGTCACTTGAAACATTGTATGTGATCCATTGCCTTGATCCCATAAGTATGCTCAATGTCTCTGTAGCAGACTTCCCAAGTTTACCACAAAATTTCACATAACTCTTTGTTCCTGTCCATGACAAAATCACAGACTACAGCATACATATGATCACAAAAACGCAAGTTTCACAACTTGCAAAGTGAACACAGCGATGTCACTCAGCACACTGCCTCATGACAGTCACTGCTAGCTCTCATTGCACACGCAACCATGTGCTGCCATTTGTTGCTGCGCAACAAAAGTAGTCCAGGAACTTTTTGGTATCACCTCATATATATATATATCTATATATAAATGTGATGTGTGTGTATTTCATATATATATATATCATCATCATCATCATCATCATCGTTTAACGTCCGCTTTCCATGCTAGCATGGGTTGGACAATTTGACTGAGGACTGGTGGAACCCGAAGGCTACACCAGGCTCCAATCTGATTTGGCAGAGTTTCTACAGCTGGATGCCCTTCCTAACGCCAACCACTCTGAGAGTATATATATATATATATATATATATATATATATATATATATATATATATATATATATATATATGCATATATATATGTATGTATGCATGTATGTATGTATGTAAGTGTGTGTAGAAATGATTGATTTTAAATTACTATTTTCCTCAAGTAGTCATGTTATATATTGGTAAAAAGGTCCCTTATATTTTTTTCTCCTTTTCTGAGGTGAGTTGGAGTGGTGGTAGAGCATCACTTTGCTAGGTCTAACATCATTTCCTGGTCCATGGGTGCTTTTAAGTGATATGTATGTGTATATATGCATGTGAAATGTATATGTGTATGTCTGTGTATATGCATACACACACACACATATATTTATATATGCATAGCTATGTGTGTATACATCTATGAGTGCCTTTATACACTACAGCGCTGTGTTATTTCCTACTCCCAGTTTCACTGACTCAAATTGCAAATCCTATTAATCACAAGTGATTAATATTTCTGAATTAAAGGATACTTCAGGCACAATGCCATTTATGACTATGCATAAACTGCCATTTTGCAATGATAAAATATACCATCATGTGCATATTGTTAATAATACTTAGTAAATTAATGCTACTCAGTTGAGCTAACCATTTAAACAAAATCTGGTCGTTACCTCCCCCACATTGTCATATTGTGCTCATAACAAAAAACTTTATGATTCAGTGTTGGTGGTTTATGTATAGTCACACATAGCATTACATCTGAAAGATCTTTGAATTCAAAAATATTAATCACTAGGATTAATAAGATTTGTAATTCGTCCGTTGAATCTAACAGTAGTGAATAACATATATCCATTTTATACTGTATAAATAAACATCCTCATTCTATGGAATTACCAAGTTCTCTCTGTTTCAGTCTGTTATCATTTGCTGACAATAAAGGCTTTATCATCATTACCGTTATCTTTTAATGTCCACTTTTCCATACTTGTATGATTTAGGCACACTGTCAACAACATAATTCTTTAACAATAATATATATATGTGATGTGTGTGAAAGCATGTGGTTTAGTGATTAGGGTATTAAGCTCATGGTGGAGGCGCAATGGCCCAGTGATTAGGGCAGAGGACTCGCGGTCATAGGATCGAGGTTTCGATTCCCAGACCAGGCGTTGTGAGTGTTTATTGAGCGAAAACACCTAAAGCTCCACGAGGCTCTGGCAGGGGATGGTGGCGAACCCTGCTGTACTCTTTCACCACAACTTTCTCTCACTCTTACTTCCTGTTTCTGTTGTGCCTGTAATTCAAAGGGTCATCCTTGTCACACTGTGTCACGCTGAATATCCCCGAGAACTACGTTAAGGGTACACGTGTCTGTGGAGTGCTCAACCACTTGTACGTCAACTTCACGAGCAGGCTGTTCCGTTGATCGGATCAACTGGAACCCTCGACGTCGTAAGCGACGGAATGCCAACAAACAAAACTATTAAGCTTGTGATTGTAAGATCATGAGTTTGAAAATTGGCTGCATGTTGTATCCTTGAGTGTTGTATCACATTTATATATATACATATATATATATATATATATATATATATATATATATATATATATATATATACATATATATATATATATATATACATATATATATATATATACATATATATATATATATATATATATATATATATATATATATATATATATATATATATATATATATATATATTACATGAATGTATTGCCATGACTATAACCTCAACCCTGCCACAAGTGTACATGTAGTTCTTTAAGTATCATCATCATCATCATCATCATCATCATCGTTTAACGTCCGCTTTCCATGCTAGCATGGGTTGGACGATTTGACTGAGGACTGGTGAAACCGGATGGCAACACCAGGCTCCAGTCTGATTTGGCAGAGTTTCTACAGCTGGATGCCCTTCCTAACGCCAACCACTCAGAGAGTGTAGTGGGTGCTTTTACGTGTCACCCGCACGAAAACGGCCACGCTCGAAATGGTGTCTTTTATGTGCCACCCGCACAAGCCAGTCCAGGGGCACTGGCAACGATCTCGCTCGAAAATCCTACAGGAGCCAGTCAGGCGGTATCTAAAGACTATTGTTAACCTGGTGTCCTAACAGAGAGCTTATGATGTATTTTACCCAAATTGATAATCCCTCACAAATAACTAGGTTTAGATGTGAATGTATGTATATAACGTTGTGTATTTATATCATTGTGTAGGCAGGTGTGTATATGTATTAGCGCATATATGTAAATGTCTATATGTGCACACATGTGTGTATATAAACTTATACCCATATGCATGCATCCCTTTCTGCCCTTCCTCTGCTAGTTGCACCTTAAACACAACCAATATTCTCATCTAATAAAGCACTGCCAATTCTTAAAAAATTTAAACTTCTAATGGCCTTCGAAACAGAAGATAACTAACCTGTAACACTTTACTTATTGCATCTTTGCACATAGCTCGTTGAACCCTTGCAAACCATTTGCTGACACCTAATTGCCTCAGTGACCGACAAGTTACTGAGCATGGTACCCTGTCAAATACATTCTCCAAATCAATGAAAGCCAGGAATAGTGGTTTATTCTTAGTCAAGTATTTCTACTGCAATTGCCTCATGAGAAAGATTGCATCTGTGATGCCTGTTCCAGGCAGAAAGCCAAACTGCATTTAGGTCTACTCCATCACATGTCAGTTGTGTTATGACTCTCTTTCTCTTTCTGGCTGTCATAACCTGATCCAATAGTTTGATTCCTCTGTAGCTGCTTCTCTCTAAGGCAATTCCTTTGCCTTTCTAACCGTTTACAATGATACTGTTATGCCAGTCATAGTGTGTGACATCTTCCTGCATAACTTTATTAACTATCAGGATGGTGATCAAGCTTTCCTACCTCACCAGATATTTTTAGAATCTTTGCAACTATCCCTGACATGCCTGCAGCTTTCTCTCTCTTCATACCCTTAATAACTTAATTGTCAACGTTCATGTTGACTTAAATGATTTCACCCTTTTTAGAATTACCCTCCCTTCATGCTATGCATTTTCCACATTCAGTAGCTCCTCATTTTAGCACTTTCACATCGCTTCTCTTCTACAAAAATGGCAAGTGTTCCTTCCTCATTCATTGATACACACACACACACCACAAAAATGTATGTACACTTTGTTACAGTACTGTAGCACACATATTCAAAAGCAAAACAAATTCACACACACGTACACACCCTGAGATACAATAAACATGTCTTACCCTAAAAGCTGAGTATACATGCATTCAGCTAAACATACACACACACTTACATACATACTCACAGTCAACATTTACATGCACTTACACATACGTGCTCATGTGTGCACACACACACACACACAGATGACTACACAAACAACACCAGAGATATACAAACATGCATGAAAAACCAACCAGCACATGCACACAGATGCACAAATACACATACACATTATAAACACATACATACACACACTATGTACTGATGCACAATTTAACATTCATAATTCAATAAACACACACACCCTATTGTACTGCAACACTGTACATACACATACATACACACATACATACGCACATACATACATACATACACACACATACATACATACAATACACATACACACACATACATACATACAATACACACACACACACACACACCTTCATACAATGCACACAGATATACACATACACACCAATAAAAATATACAAGCACCCCCTCCACATCCACTCATACAAGCATAACCACACCAAAAAAATCAGATGAAGCTCAAATAAAGATCTTCAATAACTAGAAACACACTTATAAACATAGATGCATGCACTTACACGATAATACAGCCTGTCACCCATACATCTGCTCCCTGTATTAAAAGTCCTTTTCTTCTTGGAAAAAAAAAAAGGAGGGAATGGAAGTGTTTCTTTGAAAGACTACTAAATCTGGAGAATGCATAGAAAGAGAGTCTTCCTAATGTGAACCCATTGGAATGGCCAACGATTATATTTGACGGCATCATGATAGATAGAACAATTAAGAATATGAAGACAGCAAAATCCTCTGCTCCATCAGGAATTACCACTATCATCATCATGTTAGCATGGGTTGGACGATTTGACTGAGGACTGGTGAACCAGATGGCTGCACCAGGCTACAGTCTGATCTGGCAGAGTTTCTACAGCTGGATGCCCTTCCTAATGCCAACCACTCCGAGAGTGTAGCGGGTGCTTTTACGTGCCACCGGCACGAAGGCCAGTCAGGCGGTCACTAGAATGCTTGAAATATCTGTTGGAGTGGAATACAGTCTAGTCACTGGTACAGTTAATCAGGTTGTACAGGAAGGTGTCATACTGGTGTAGCAGCCTTGTAGTCAAGTGCTAGAAGGGTGAAGAAGGTGCCTTAGAGAGAAGTAAATACATAGGTATCAAATTGCTGGACCAGGTCGTGAAAGTTACAGAGAAGGTTATAGCTCAACTATTTAGAAAGAAGTTTAGACTAGATGAAATTCAATTTGGTTTTGTGCCAAGGAAAAGCACTACTGATGATCTCTTTCCTGTAAGGCAACTCCGGGAAAAGTATTTATCCAAAAGTAAACCTCTGTACTTGGCATTTGTTAACTTGGTGAAAGTTTTTGACAGGATCTCTTGTTCCATCATCTGGTGGTTGCTGCAGAAACTAGGAGTAGAGGATTATCTGGCAAGAACCACCAAACAATGTACAGAAGGGCAGTCAGTAAGGTGAGAGTAAACAATGAATACCACAATAAATTTCATGTACAGATTAGTTCTCAGTCCCCTCCTATTTATCATTGTTCCCAGGCTTTCAGGATTTTAAGACCAGTTGCCCCCTGGGAACTCCTTTACACTGGTGACTTTGTTCTTATAGCTAAATCTGTAGCAGAATTAAAAAAGAAATTTCAGGTGTTGAAGCAAAACCAGGAATCAAAGGACTTTAAAGTTAGTTTAGCAAAGACCAAATTTCTAAAGAGAATCTATACTATAAAAGGCAAATCTACTCTGTGTGTGTGTATGTTTAAAATTCATACATTTACACAATTCAAAATTTCTTCGATTAAACAATCGCAATTAATATTCTAAATACAATAAGTTAGGTCACTGCGTCATTTTTTCACTCCAAAAATTTCCTAATAATGAATAAAATCCGTAAAACTACGGAGGCAAACATTTTCTCCCTAATAAAATCTAATTTCCTCTTTCTAATACAAATCCTTTCAACTCCTACTTTCTCTTATGAAGCTTTACGAAAAATCCAACAAATACAAAAAGAAAGGAAGGAGAAAAAGAAAACTATCAAACCTGAAACAATCACATTTCGATACTGTGATGACAGATACTAAAACTACATACAGAATTACTTTGCCCCTCTAAATTAACTATTTCTATTCCTCTTACACATCGTTTCAATTGCTACTTTCTCTTATGAACGTTTACCAACGATCCAAGAAAAAAGACAAAGAAACGAAGGGGAGTGAGAGTCAAATAAACAGACACACTGCCAATCATACGTAAATACACACATATATATGTACCTATGGTTACCAATGACCTCATTCTAATTGCCGGGAACTAAACCCTAACAGAGAAACGAAAGAAAAAGAGAGTCAAATAAATATTTTCCCCTGTAACACAATGTCATTTCCTCTTTCTATAACAACTTTCACCTTTTATTCCGCACATGAAATGCCACCTATACACTTACATACAAATACACAGATACATGCAAATACCTGTCACTTAGAAGAAGCTGCGATCAGATTCCTACATCCATTTGCGTGATGGCATCAATAATGACGCTGACCCAAGAAACATCGGCAAAATGTGCATTCTCCCCTCAACATATACAGGGGGGCCACGATACATGCACGAGCGAACACAAGACACTATGACTTTCGTTCGGCACTATGGACACCCTGATTTATTCATCACGTTTACATGTAACCCCAAGTGGGTTGAGGTAACACGGGAACTTCTCCCACACCAGCAGTACTGCCATCGGCATGATCTTATTGCCAGGATTTTCAAGCAGAAGCTGACTACGCTAATTGATTTCATCAAAAAAGGGCAGGTGTTTGGCTCTGTTAAGTGTCACATGTATACTGTTGAGTGGCAGAAGAGAGGGTTGCCACACGCACACATTTTGGTTTGGTTGGTCACCAAAATAGACCCTACACTTATAGATGAAATCATCAAAGCAGAAATCCCAAACCCCACTGTTGACCGACAGCTGTACGACATTGTCAAGGCACACATGGTGCATGGTCCGTGCGGTCCCGGTTTTCAGAAATTCTCCTCATGCCACAAAGACCATGTGTGCACTAAACGATACCCAAAGAGTTTCGTGGACGAGACCCAGACCGCTGGTGATGGATATTCACTGTACAGACGAAGGCGGCCTGAGAATGGGGGATTCACTATAACCTTACGGGGTCATCAAGTTGATAATAGATGGGTGGTCCCATACTGTCCATTACTGATGACAATTTTCAACGCTCATATAAATGTGGAGTTCTGTCATTCAGTACTTATGTTAACAAGGGTTCGGACGCTGCCATGTTCGGCCTTCAAAAGGACAATAGCATGGACGAGGTGTCGCAGTACTTGGCAAGTCGATATATCAGCAGTGGTGAAGCTTTTTGGCGGATATTCGGGTTTCCGCTTCATCAAAGGAACCCCGCCATCATACAACTCGCGGTTCATTTGGAAAACGGCCAGCGGACTTATTTTACTGAACAGACTGCTGCTCAATTGGCGGCCAATCGAAAAGAAACAAGTTTGACTGGTTTTTTTTAGGCTTTGCCAAATTGACACATTTGCCAAAACGCTTTTATACCCTCAGGTTCCGTCCTACTATGTGTGGTCAAAGAACGCTTGGGTGCGTAGGAAGTCAGGTCAGGATGTTCAAGGACATCTCGGTGTCAAGTTTAACAGTTGTCTAGGAAGAGTGTACACTGGGCCTCCCAACCAGCATGAGTGTTTTCGCCTTCTCCTTCTCCTTCATGACGTTGTCGGCCCACAAAGCTTTCAAGACATAAGAACTGTTGACAGTGAATTATGTGACACTTTCCGCGAAGCCTGCTTCAGGCGCGGACTTTTGGAGGACGATTCACAATGGGCCGTCACTATGGCGGAGGGCGTTTTGTTAAAATCCCCTAAAAGACTAAGATCGCTTTTCGCTATTCTACTCCTATGGTGCGACTTGGGTGATCCCGCCTCTTTATGGCTGACCTACAAAAATTACATGTCTGAAGATTTCCTGCATCAGGTTCACTTGCTAAATCCATCAGTCGACGTCGAGTACAGTGACCTCATTTACAACAGAGCACTGCTTGAAATCGAAGATACTGTTCTCAATATGGGCGGGAGTGCGTTGTCAGTGTATGGACTACCTTCAACAAACCGGGAACGCCCAAACACACTGTCTTTCGATTTGCTGCGTGAGACATGTTATAATGTTGACGAACTTGCCCAGTACATAGCGAACAATGAGCCAAAGCGCCTTCCAGAACAGAAGTTCGCTTACAACTCCGTTATTAACTCTGTCCGGGACAAAGCTGGGGGGATTTTCTTCCTCGACGCTCCTGCAGGAACTGGCAAAACTTTTGTCACAAAATTAATATTGGCTGAGATTAGGCGAACACAAGGCATTGCCTTAACTGTGGCATCATCTGGAATTGCGGTTACTTTGTTGCCAGGCGGCAGGACAGCTCACTCCACTTTCAACCTTCCGCTTCACTTAGCGAAGACGGACACACCAATTTGCAACATCAGTAACAGCTCAGATCAGGCAGAAGTGTTCAGACGATGCAACCTTATCGTTTGGGATGAATGTACAATGGCCCACAGAGGTGCTCTTGAGGCGCTACATAGATCTCTGAGAGACATCAAAGACTCTACAGTTCCCATGGGAGGCATAACACTTCTTCTTTCAGGGGACTTCAAGCAAACACTGCCAGTTATTCCCAAGGGGAATAGAGCTGATACAGTACGTGCGTGTCTTAAGTCATCTGCATTGCTAAGACATTGTTACAATTGTGAGAACAATAAAACAGCTTTTTCAGGGCCACCTCACATTCTATTGTTACCCACTTCTCAGAGTGCTGCAATGCTCTAGGCAAGGCTTTATGTCCAGTTGCAAATTGATTGGTTGGTTTTCAACTTATAGCAATCTTTCCCTCAATAATCATAATTGAGTAGAATCATCAACAGTACTTTAAAACAATTAAGCCCCGAGCAACGCCGGGCACTTCTGCTAGTATATTATAAGATCAACCATTTACTGAATATTTAAAATGTCTGTAAAGCTCTATTTACATTCTGTAAATATATGTAACATCTTACAAGTGCATTCCTAACACTTATAATTGTTTTTGGCCATCTTTCCTCTCTGATATCTTGCTTGAACTTTGTATTTCTTCACACCAACTTATCTGTTTCTGGAGTACTTTATACTAATTCAGAAGTTGGAGTTTAAGAATTCAATCAGTACTAAATTATTGCCTATCTTCCACACATCTTTTCATCCACTATATATATATATATGTGTGTGTATGTGTGTGCAAGTATGAAAAAGAGTCTATGTATATATATTTACCTGGGTACTACTAAAGCAGCGCGGACCCGAAAGCGCAGTCGCGCGTCCGCGCTAGCTAGTCGTGAGTGGTCGATCCTAACCCTAACCCTAACCTTAACCCTAAACACGTATTCATTTGCACACGCGGGTTAGGGATAAGGTTAGGGTTAGGATCGACCACTCAAGACTAGCTAGCGCGGACATGCGACTGCGCGTTCTGGTCCGCGCTGCTTTAGTAGTACCATTTACCTGTATATGTACATATATATATATATATATATATATATATATATATATATATATATATATATATATATATATATATATATATATATATATATATATATATATATATATATATATATATGTTAAATTCAAATTACGATAAACGTAAACAAACAAACGAAGTTTGCTTTTAGAAGCGTTGAGATGTCTTAGAAAATTATGGAAGTGATTTTAAATTCTCAAACGCAATAAAGTGTAGGTGGTTAGCAGTGGGACTCGAACTCACATCTCCATGATATATATATATAAATTAGGGTACTGGACTATCACTTTCTAGAAATAGGAGTTAATACTCCAAAGCCACCAATTTCTCACTATTACGAAACACTTATTTCTTGATTTTTTCAAATTATATTTCTTACATTCACTGTGTATGTTTCTGAATAGTAAGAAATTTGTGGCTTTGGAGTGTTAACTCCTATTTCTAGCAAATGATATTCAGGTACCCTAATTTATTTGTATATTTTACTTATATAGGTTAAGCTTGCTGGCCACTTTATTATTATTGTTATTTTAATAATGGTAATAATACTGTATTAAATTTTATATTGTACTTACTTTATGTTCGTTTTTGAATGTCCCGGGGGGCATTCAAATGAACAAATGTGCATGGTGTAATGAAATGAATATTTTGAAAAATAGATAAATACAATGTCTGACAATCCGTACGTACTAATGTACAAAAGGTGAAATCAATAGATACCAAGATGTCTGTTCTTGCTTTGTGGCTTATACACGGTAAAGCCTATTTTCATTATATTCGTTACATTCACCATGCATGTTTCTTAATAGTGAGAAGTTAGTGACTTTGGAGTGTTAACTCCTATTTCTAGCGAGTAATATTCCAGTACCCTAATTTATTTGTATATTTTAGCTATATAAGTTAAACTTGCTGGCCACTTGATTATTATTATTATTATTATTTTAATAATGGTAATAATACTTTATTAAATTATATATTTATATATAATTAACATAATAGGGTAAAAATTCGATATTAATTAATATCAATTTAATACCAGGAAACTAGCACATTAAAAGAATCAGAAGGTTCAGGAAAAAAAATTTCCTACACTTACTGGTCACTTTTATATACACAAGTATATATATACATGCGGGTGACACGTAAAAGCACCCTCAGTCAAATCGTCCAACCCATGCTAGCATGGAAAGCGGACGTTAAACGATGATGATGATGATATATATATATGAATACTTTTGTATCTGGTTTGCATAAACAAACAACTTATTGCTTAAACTTAACCAATTAACTAATGATAAAGGAGTGGAATTGAACCAGTGAATGTGTTAATATTGGCATAATGACACTTTCAACACAACAAAACATGTATGTATAGATAGACACATAGAGATACATACATCTATATATATTATACACACACACACGTATATATATATATATATATATATATATATATATATATATATATATATATATTATCTTGATCTTATGATATTTACTTTGTATTATATTATACTTATTTATTGTACTTTTAATTATAAATTTTTTCTATATGTGACAGTGAATTTTCATCAATGAGCCTTGGTTCTTTTCCCTAATACTATATATATATATATATATATATATATATATATATATATATATATATGTATGTATGTATGTATGTATGTATGTATGTATATATATTGAATATTTAATCCATAATTATTAGTTTAACAAAATATATTTTGTTGAACTAATGAATAAGGATTAAATGTTTATTTATTATCAGACTTATCTCAGAGTTCTTTATTCTATGTGGCCAGACATAACTTGACTTGATATTGGTTTCAGAATTACAATATAGATACCCACACTCACTTTGTGTGTGTGTGTGTGTGTGTGCATGTGCACACTCATGTGTTACTGTCTCCTTGCCTTGACATTATGTAATTGTTGTAAATGAGTGTCCCCATCATGCAAGTTGCATCCTTTGTTTCCGGTCACACACACACACGTGCGCACACATTGTGTGATTCTGTGTATCTGTATTGTAAATCTGAAACCAAAATTGAGGAAAGAATATAAGATGCTTATGTATATTTTATGAATATAACAATGCATTCTGACTTTTGTCAGAACAGTGTTGTATTGAAGCAACTAGTGTTGTAAGGTAAACGTTATTAATGATAAATCAATTTGTAGATATAGGGTTGGCCCTCTTCCATTCAACAACAAGGATTTAGTTGTTCAGTCCACTGAATTACCAGCTCATGTAATTAATGTATGAGCAGCTGAGCGTTCCACTCATACACGTAGCTTGAATGTAATTCTCAGGTAGCAACAGCTTGACATAGTATGTGACAATGCTGTTCCCATGAAAAATTCATTCAACAGGCTTCTATAAATTTTCTCTCGAAAGTGTTTCTTTTACAAGGTTTGGGTCAAATAAAGGTTATAGAAAATGGCATTAGCCCAAGAGGCCATGCAGTGGGCTGAATTAATAATGTTGTGGTTGTGCAGTGAACTACTTGACCATTTAGCCATCATCATTATATATTTGTATATATATATATATATATATATATATATATATATAATATATATATATATATGATGGCCGTCCACTCATGACCGAGGAAGACCATTGCCAACCTTCAGGGACATTCTGCGCTCTAGTACTAACTTACATTTTGCATTTACGGCTCCGTTGGTGGCTAATGAGCCCTGCTCTTGATAAGCATACACGACTGCAAACATTGCAGATTAAGCTTTCCCCATTCACTATATGCATATATATATATATATGACATGTGAATTTACAAAACCAGGAACTGGCCATATTGTCCGAATGGCAGATGAATGCACACCCAAACAGCTGTTTTATGGCAAGCTTGCAGAAGGGAAATGCAATCGGTGTAAACCTAAAAAGAGGTTTAAGGACGGCATAAGGACTAGCATGAAGTCACTTGGAATGGATCCAAGGGCCATAGAAACGCTTCGGATCGAGCTGGATGGCAAACAGAAGCATGGAGTGGAATAAAAGCATTTGAGGAGGCCAGGATAACATACGTAAGGCTGAAAAGAGATTTAAAGAAGAATGTTGCGATTGAGAAGGTGAATCTCAATGACCTTTTTGTGTGCACAGTTTGTGACACATCATGCCTTTCTTTTGCTGGGCTCAAATTTCATTTGAGGACCCATGAAAAACAAACCTCCACCAACTATTCTGCCTATATATCTGTGCACACCTTTCAATGCCATGTATGCTGTAAGGTCTGTAATTCTAATGGAGGCCTCAAAAGACATTTTAAGATATACAAAGATCAGAACTCAACTGCAGTTCTTGATGGTCCAAATCGGATATGCAATCTATGTGGGTGCCTTTTCAATAAGTCACATCAGACACCATGATGAACCTAAGGTATAGGTACTAACAACCACCATATATATATATATATATATATATATGAAATCTTATGTCATATATATATATTATCTTACATGTCTTATATATACTCTTATATGTCATATATATATAATCTTATATCATATATATATATATATATGTATATAATCTTATATGTCATATATATATATATGTCATATATATATATATATATATATATATATATATATATATATTATACAATCTTATATGTCATATATATATATATATATATATATAGATATATATATATATATATAAGAGTTAGAGGTGGAATAACCATATAAGGGATATCACCAAATATGATGAATATTATTTTCAGAATATCAATGGCCATACCATATAACATTGGAAGCAGAAACAGCTGTTAGATGGGATACAGTCTATTTGTATCGAATTAAAAAATAA
Source organism: Octopus bimaculoides (assembly GCF_046866305.1). Classification (NCBI taxonomy): domain Eukaryota; kingdom Metazoa; phylum Mollusca; class Cephalopoda; order Octopoda; family Octopodidae; genus Octopus; species Octopus bimaculoides. The sequence goes on along the minus strand of NC_142930.1, from coordinate 47,723,915 downwards.
TAATTGATGTAAGTCAATTGTTGTTGATCAATATATATATATATATATATATATATATATATATATCTGAAAAGTTCCTGCCTTTAAGAGTATCGCAACCTTCCAAGTTCTTTTACAGGGCTGAGAAAAACTGAAGGACCACTGTGATAAGTGTGTGAATTTGAGAAGGAAATATGTTAAATCAATCATAACTGAGGCGTAGGAGTGGCTGTGTGGTAAGTAGCTTGCTTACGAACCACATGGTTCCGGGTTCAATCCCACTACATGGCACCTTGGGCAAGTGTCTTCTACTATAGCCTCAGGCCAACCAAAGCCTTGTGAGTGGATTTGGTAGACAGAAACTGAAAGAAGCCCGTCGTATATATGTATATATATATATATATATATATATGTATGTGTGTGCATATGTTTGTGTGTCTGTGTTTGTTCCCCCCAACATCGCTTGACAACCGATGCTGGTGTGTTTACGTCCCCCATAACTTAGCGGTTCGGCAAAAGCAACCAATAGAATAAGTACTAGGCTTACAAAGAATAAGTCCTGGGGTCGATTTACTTGACTAAAGGCAGTGCTCCAGCATGGCCACAGTCAAATGAATGAAACAAGTAAAAAGAGTAAAAGAGATCCTCCTGTATTTTCTTTTCCCAAAGCCAGGAACTTTTCAGCATCCCTTTGTGTGTATATATATATATATATATAGAATACTATATATATGTTATTCACAGACATATATATCACTCTTTCTCCCCCCCCCCACCTTCTCTCAACATCCCCACTTATATTCAGTCTCTTTACTATCAACAACAAATCAGTGATCTTTCTTTCTCAATCTCTCTCTTTCACTCACACACTCACATTTTCTCTTCCATTACCCTCTCTTCGCTTACTCTCTTTTCCCTTACCCCTGCTTTCCATCACTCAGTTCACTTCTATTATCACTTTAGTTCTCTTGTTCTATTTATAAACGAAACCAAAAGACAAAATGGAAAGGAATGAACAAACAGAAACAGTGTAAGGATTTAGGGACTCCCTGTGATCTTGCTGCAGGGTGAAACAACCCATCTAGGGCCAGTGAATGGATGAGTGTTGGCACTCCGTCGCTTACGACGTCGAGGGTTCCAGTTGATCCGATCAACGGAACAGCCTGCTCGTGAAATTAACGTGCATGTGGCTGAGCACTCCACAGACACGTGTACCTTTAACGTAGTTCTCGCGGAAGGCTGACCCTTTGAAATACAGGTACAACAGAAACAGGAAGTAAGAGTGAGAGAAAGTTGTGGTGGAAGAGCACAGCAGGGTTCACCACCATCCCCTGCCGGAGCCTCGTGGAGCTTTAGGTGTTTTTGCTCAATAAACACTCACAACGCCCGGTCTGGGAATCGAAACCGCGATCCTATGACTGCGAATCCGCTGCCCTAACCACTGGGCCATTGCGCCTCCACATGTCACTGAGTAAAAAGGAAGAATCTGGGTATAAGACAGTGTCTCTATTGTTGGTGTCATGATAAAGTGCACCAAGTACTTTGCAATAAAGTGGTCAGCCATAAGAAATGTAAAACATATGAGCAAGATATGGTACCCAACCCATCTAAGAGACAGTAACTTCAAGACTTAATGTTGAAAGGACCTATCCAAATCATATAACTCTAGAAAAGCAAATGTAAAATTATGACCATATATCACACACACACACACACACTATGTCTTTTTACTTGTTTCAGCTATTGGAGTGAGGCCATACTGGGGCTCCGCATTGAAGGGGACTTTTTACTCAAATCAACTACAGTGCTTATTTTCTAAAGTCTGGTACTTATTCTTACCATCACTTTTCCTGTACTACTAGGTTACAGGAGAGTAAACAAACCAACACCAGTTGTCAAGTGATGGGACATAGGCATAAACAAAAAAGACACACGCACACATACCATGGACTCCTTTCGGCTTTCATCTACCAAATCCACTTACAAGACTTTGGTTGGCCTGGGGCTATAGTGGAAGACACTTTCCTGTGTCGTGTGTGTGTGTGTGTGTGTGTGTGTGTGTGTGTGTGTGTGTGCATGCAACCCAAGGTAAAGAAAAACAATGGATAAAAGTGAACAAAAAATTAAACCATATATCTACTGCTTGCCAGGTGCTTGTGGTATTGATTACTCTCATTGAACTCTAAATAATCTTTAACTCAAAATAACATTTTACATACATTTACAGCATACATACATACATACATATGTATATAGTACACTGCCTAAGTGCCAATCTTGAGAAATTAGGCTTATCAAAACTAGAAAGGGGAAAGTTGATTTGAAGACTACAGATTCAAGCCAGAACTGGAACTGTAAAAAATTTGCAAAACTTTCCAATTGTTTATCATTTTAGTATATATGTGCATGCCTAAGCATACACTATATGCATGAGAATACATACATAAAACAAAACAAACAAATCTACACGTGCATTGAGTCCAATTACTGCACATATACATACATGTAAAAATGTTAAATTCTAATGTAGGAGTCTTGAATCTACATTAGAAACCAGTCCTTTCTCTGGTGGCAAGAAATCTTGAAATAAAACTGAATATTGACACACACACACACACACACACACACACACACACACTCACTCACTCACTCACTCACTCACTCACTCACTCACTCCACCCATCCACCCAAAACCCTCCATCCATCCATCCATCCATCCATCCATCCATCCATCCATCCATCCATCCATCCATCCATCCATCCATCCATCCATCCATCCATCCATCCATCCATCCATGGGGAAATAATATTCTTAAGATTATAAGCCTGGTAAATGACAGGACAAGTTATTACACTTGGCAAAGTTTGGGCCAGCTTATTACATCTGGTAAAGTGCAGAACAAGAAAATTTTTTACTTAAAATATTGCAGCTAAGGATAAAATTTCAAATGAAATATTTAGATTTAGAAAATATTAGCATTTATTAAAGCTAAGAATTTTATTACAGGTTATTACTTCTATTTGTTATTACTTGTTGCTTCTACTAAAAATTTAAAAAATAACTCAATTAAAATATTTTTTGCACTTTACAAAAATTCATTTTTTTTTTAGTTATTAATTGATAATTAAAAATTTGAAAATAGGTTATAAAAAGTAATAGTAGTATATAATTAGTTAGTACAATAAATAGAATAATACAAAAATTAGTTATATATTACAGTAAAAACTACCTATAACAAAAAATTCACAGTAAAATTTGCTTAAGTTACTGTCTAAGTTATTGCCAAGTCTTCACATTTTTAATCTTGACCCAATGCCTATCTTTTACATAATGAATTTGCCTACCATATATACTATTCTACTTTGCATAAAACTTTAGCTTTATTGGTACATCTGGCTCTCATTTTTTAAGTATTCTAGTGTGTCAATATTTTAGCAAAATGATGGTACCTTTTTTTAATTATAATGTTACTATGTAAATTAAAATCAAATAATTTTTACTATTCAAATTTTATCTTTAGCTGGAATATTTCAGGTAAAAATTTTCTTTTCCTGTACTTTACCAGATGTAATAAGTTATCCTAAACTTTTCCAAGTGTAATAACTTGTCCTGTAATTTTGCAGGTTTATAATCGTAAGAATATTATTTATCTTGCTTGCATTTTTCCATGCAATCCATGTTTTTTTCCAGGCTATGCTATTATGCTAATTAATAATGTGTCAAATGTGTCAATTAGCGGTTTCATTGATAATTTTTTCCTTACCACAATGATGCCAGTGACATACATTAAAAGTCCCTTATAGAACTATATTCATAAAAAAGTATAGAACCGTATTATCATCATCATCATCATCATCATCATCATCATCATTGTTTAATGTCTGCTTTCCATGCTGACATGGGTTGGACAATTTGACTGAGGACTGGTGAGTCAGAGGCTGCACCAGGCTCATTCTGATGTAGCAAAGTGTCTACAGCTGGATGCCCTTCCCAATGCCAACCACTCCAAGAGTGTAGTAGGTGTTTTTACGTAACACCGGCATGAGGGCCAGTCAGGTGGTTCTGGCAACGACCATGCTCAGAAGGTGATTTTTATGTGCTTCCGGCACGGAAGCCAGTCCAGTAGCACTGGTAACGACCAGGCTCGAATGTTGTTTTTCACGTGCCACCGGCACATGTGTTGGTAAGGCGACACTGACAACAATCATGCTTGAATGGTGCTTTTCACATGGGAGCCAATCCATGGCCCTGGCAACGATCATGCTTGGATGTGCTTTTAACATTTCATTGGCACGAGTGCCAATCAGGTGGTACTGTCATTGGCCACGTCAGCAATTTTGATTTGTTTTCACTTGCCTCAATAGGTCTTCGAAAGCAAAGTTCATTGTCCATTGAATGAGGGGTACTCATAAGTGGGCCAGTTACACCCCACGTTCGGATGTGCTTTTAACGTACCACTGGCACGAGTACCAATCAGGCGGTACTGTCATCCGCCACCTCAGCGATTTTGATTTCACTTGCCTCAATAGGTCTTTGCAAGCAAAGTTTATTGACCAATGAATGAGAGGTATTCATAAGTGGGCTGGTTACACCCACTGACATAGGCCATGGTCTCACTTGGCTTGTCGGGTCTTCTCAAGCGCAGCATATCTTCAAAGGTCTCGGTCACTAGTCATTGTCTCGGTAAAGCCCAATGTTCGATGGCCGTGCTTCACCACCTCATCCCAGCTTTTCCTGGGTCTACCTCTTCCACAGGTTCCCTCAGCTGCTAGGGTATCACCCTCAAATTTGAGAAACAAACTCTCATTACTTTTCCTTTTAAAACTTCATTGCATGAGATTGGTACCATGAAATTCCTCGAATTGAGCTCTATCATTTAAGCTTAATTAAAATATAGTTTGTTTTTAAAATAAAAAAAAGTTAATTATACTTAAATCCAATTTTTTGCCATACTTATATTTTTTTCATGATATTTTACCTCACAACTCTTTTGATACAAATTTTTGTTGAATGGGAACAAAACTATGAAATTCTTCATGCTTGCTTCTATCATTGAAGCTAAGATAAATATATTTGGCTTTTAAAATAAAAAAGTTATTTAGATCTAAACTTGATTGGTGGTGTTACTTACGCTACAAATTTTGATGTAAACTTTTTTTTCTACTGGATCAAGTCTCAATTTTTTAAATTCCAAAATGTAGCTAGGGATCAGTCCTCTTCAAACATGTTAACAATTTTCAATTTGGTTAAGAACTGAATTAGCAACAAGTTATACAATGTGCTGCATCTGAGTAAATTGTGGCCTTGAGAATATTCAACTACTACTGTAGTTGAATGATACATACATACATACATAACAAATCTGCGCATAAATACATATGCATACGCCTAGGCATGAAAATATATACATAAAAATGCATCCATAAAACAAACATACAAATCTGCGCATAAACTAACGCCAAATACTGCACACACACATATGTACAAATACCTAGATGATGTTGATAAAAGTTCCAATGAAAGAGCCTTGAATCTATGTTAGAGTCCTTTCTCTATTGACAAGAAATACAGAAATGAAACTGATTGATAACATACATACATACATGCATGCATACTGCACTAATGAGAAATCTACAGTTACTCTATCCAGATTATAAGTTCAGGTTTATACCTATAACCATTGCTGGCTTTGGGATATGTAACACACTGACTATTTGTCAATCTTGAGAAGTTAGGCTTCACGAAACCTGAAAAGAGAAAGCTGATCTGAAGACTACAGATCCAAACCATCATTGGAACTGTAAAAATTTGTGAAACTTTCCCAAAATTTATTATTGAAGTATATATATGCATGTGTAGACATGCAACTATATGCAGCATGTGAATACATACAGAAAACAAAACCTGCAAATTTACACATGCACTAACTCCCAATACTTCACACACACACACGCACACACATATAAAAAAAATACTCTGTTGATGTTGTTGAAATTCCAATGAAGGAGACTTAGATCTAAGTTAGAAACTGGTTCCTTCTCTATTGGCAAGAAATCTTGAAATAAAACTAAAAAATGACATACATACATACATGCATGCATTTGTGCATACATACATATATATACATACATACATACATGCATAAATGTATGTAAGCATGCATGCATGCATACATGCTGAGATTCTCCAGAGAAGAACGGAGCCAAATGATCCACATTCTCCAATTATAGTAGTTTAGATTACCATAAACATTTCAAAAACGTTCCAAGAATTCTCCATAAGTTTACTAAGCTCGAACGGATGTACGCAGTAAGGTATGTATGAATATATGTGGAATATGCACATATGCACTCAAGCTGTAACGAAGCACCCACACTTGTGTACCAGTGTGACATGCACACCCACTACGCAGAGAAAAGTTTATCCACTTGCACATATGCACACGCACACACACACACAAACCACCCAGCTCAGATAACTGCAAATCTCGAGAGTGTTCTTCACTTAAGCAAAAGAACTGTAACACATTTTTGGTGACTGACATGTATTCTGTAAAAGAAACTGAAATAATCTCAGAGAATAACATACATACATTTATACACATACACACACACACACATATATATATATTTCATTTCAAAGTTTCAGCTCAGAGCTGCGGCCATGCTGATGCACCACCCTGTTAGAAAAAATATGGAACGCTTCACGAATTTGCGTGTCATCCTTGCGCAGGGGCCATGCTATATATATATATATATATATATATATATATATATATATATATATATACACACACCTGCATGCATACTTACTTGCTTCTATGCTTGCATTCACACATAATACCCATCCGTCTATCCATAGACATGGTTCCGTGTTCAGTCCCACTATGTGGCACCTTGGACAAGTGTCTTCTACTATAGCCTTGGGTCGACTAAAGCCCAGTGAGTGGACTTGGTACTGAAGCTGAAAGAAACCTGTTGTGTGTGTGTGTGTGTTTGTTTCTGCGTTTGTCCCCCACCACCACTTGACAACCGGTGTTGGTGTGTTTACGTCCCCGCAAATTAGCATTTCGGCAAAAGAGACCGATAGAATAAGTATTTGGGTTAACAAAAAATAAGTACTGGGGTCGAGTGATTATTTGACTAAAAACGAATTGTTCAAGGCGGTGCCCCAGCATGGCCGCAGTATTAATGACTTAAACAAGTGAAAGATAAAAAGATAAAAGATACATACTCGTACAAGCACATATAAGTAAATACACTGGCAAAGGAGTAGGTATTTATAAAATTGTCAATAAACAGCTTTTTTGATTATGAGGGTTTATAGCTTAAAATTGTTACACACACACACACATACTGTGTCATACTGATAATTTTTTGAGAGTACACGAGCCTGTGTAAAGCTCAGCCGAGCGAACAAGTGAACCCTTTTCTAAAAGTACAGCTCTACAATTGTGTGTGTGTGTGTGTGTGTGTGTGTGTGTATGTGCATGCGCGCGCGCGCACACATATATATAGTCTGTAAAAAACATACATCTGAAAGAAGGACACTCTAAGATGTAGAGTAGTATATATTAAAAATGAGGAAGGCAGGTTTATGGGATTACCTTAGGTCTCCCGTCCATAAAGGGTTTAGTTTTGGGGATCCGGCGATACGCCATAACGCTAAACCCTTTATGGACGGAAAACTTAAGGTAATCCCTTCACCATTTTTAATATATATATCTAAGTCAAATCGTCCAACACATGCTAGCATGGAAAGCGGACGTTAAACGACGATGATGATACACACACACACGTGTGTGTGTGTATTTATTTATGTTGATGCGTGTTTGAAAACTAGTGTTAGTTTGTTTACGTCCTCGTAGTTTAACACTTCGTCAGACGCGAGGATTGAGTAAAAAGCAGCAGAAATACAATAAAATAAAATAAAGTAAAAGTATTGGGGTCGATTCATTCAACAAAAGCCCTTCAAGGCCCGGTATTGCTGCAACAATTCAATGAAAGAATATATATATATATATATATATATATATATATATATATATATATATATATTTTAGTCATCAGACTGCGGCCAAACTGGGGCACCGCCTTGAAGAATTGCAGTTGAATAAATCGACCCCAGTACTTACTATTAGCATTATTCATTTATTTTCCGTTTTTTTTTGGAACGCCTGAGACGTATTCTATCCGTCCCTCTTGCCCGCTGCTAAATTACTGGGACATAAACACACACACACGCGCGCACGGGTGAGCACATAAGTGCAAAGCAAGGTGCTCCAGTATGGTCGTAGTCAAAAGACTGAAATAAATAAAAGAGTAAAATATATATATTGATAGGAAGGACAACAAAAGAAAGAAAGAGACCTCGATATTATGTAAATAGAGGGATTTATCTGTAGAGATAATACACACACACACACATATATATATATGTATATATATATATATATATATATATATATAAACAAATAGTAAATGAGTATATGCATATATACGTACAGGTATGTGCATACCGACATCCACCTGTATGTATAGGTGCATATCTGGGTACAGGACATTGCAAACAAAACGTAGACGAGAAAACACACAAGCCACATAGAGAACATTCTACTTCATCAGATATCCCCGTTTTAACACCGGCATTTCGAAGAGCTGGGCAGGACGCATCGCTAAAACGGCTCTTCCCATGGACTGCAAATTAAATTTGTATACACAAATTAAATCTTGCCATGGAGGAATGTAGTGGCGGACAAAAAACAAGACAGGAAAACAAACAGAAAAGGCTTTACGGCCAGACGAAAAGAATTATGCGTGTATGAACGCTGTGAGGCACGAACTTGAAAGTAGGGACGAAGTAGTTCGCGTGTTTGCTCGGCGATAGCCAAGGAAGAAAAGGATTATTGACCGGAAGCATGTGACCATGCCGGTGTAAGGGGAAGAGAGAGAGAGTGGTAGAGGGAGAAACAAAAGGAGGAAGTAGAAGAATAGGTGAGCAACGAGAGGAAAAGAGAAAGAGAGGAAGTACGAGGGGGGGAAAAGAGATACGTAGTAGTAACAGAGGAAGAACGAGAGGGGTAAAGCGAGATACGTAGTAGTAAAGAGGAAGAACGAGAAGGGGAAAAATGATAGAGGAAGAGAAAGAGAAAGAGATAGAGTAGCGTTGGAAAATATGAAGTTACGAAAACTACTTACAAATTGTAAAAACAAATAGTAAATGAGTATATGCAAATATATGTACAGGTATGTGCATACCGACATCCACCTGTATGTATAGGTGCATATCTGGGTACAGGACATTGCAAACAAAATAGAGAGAGAGAGAGAGAGAGAGAGAGAGAGAGGTATAGCCGGTCTATGGAGTTACCCTAGGTTTCACGTCCATAAAGCGCTCAGCTTTACAGCGTTTCTTCAAACCCTAAAATCCGTTCTAACATATATATATATCTACAGATATAGGGCAGGGAATCGTCAATTAGTAATAAAATTAATAATTAACAATTTAGCCAAGTAGTTCAGTATGAAAAAACCTTTATCGGTAAAATCATTTATAATCATAAATATACAGGGATTAGCATGAGTTGCTTCTCCAACATACGTTAGAGAAAAAAATTGTAGTTTAGAATCAGTAGTTCTTTGACTGCTATTTCTAAATTCTCTATGTTGGAGAAGCAACTCATGCTAATCCCTGTATATTTATGATATATATATATCTATATAGATATACATACACGACGAGCTTCTTTCTGTCTACAGAATACACTCACAGCGCTTTGCTTGGCTCGAAGCTCTCGTACAGAGGTCCTCCAACTTTTGGGGCCACCGCCACCCCTCATGGCCACATAATACCATCGATTACCCCACCCCTGTTTTTATGTATAGATAAAAATTTTATATTTTACTAATTTATATATACTATGAATCATTTTGATATATATATATAGAGAGAGAGAGAGGCGCAGGAGTGGCTGTATGGTAAGTAGCTTTCTTACCAACTACATGGTTCCGGGTTACTTCCCACTGCGGGGCATCTTGGGCAAGTTTCTTCTACTATAACCGCAAGCTGACCAAAGCCTTGTGAGTGGATTTGGTAGACGGAAACTGAAAGAATCCCGTCGTATATATATGTGTGTATATGTGTGTTCGTATGTATGTGTGTCTGTGTTTGTTCCCCCCATCGCTTGACAACCGATGCTGGTGTGTTTACGCCCCCGTAACTTAGCGGTTCGGCAAAAGAGAGCGATTGAATAAGTACTAGGCTTACAAAGAAAAAGTCCTGGGATCGATTTGTTCGACTAAAGGCTGTGCTTACTCCACAGTGAAATGATTGAAACAAATAAATGAGTAAAAGAGTAATAAGAGATTATATATACACACTCGCGCTCGCACACATAGCGCCTTGTAATTAGAATTATCAAATACTTTATTTGTGTTTTTCACGATTAATGGGTTTTTTTTTTAATAATTGATAACCCTCTGTGTCGAAATCCTGGTGACGCCCATGTTTATTTCCGTTTCAATTTCCACTGCAACGTTGTGACTTAAATTTAATTTAATTTAATTTCATGTTGAGCTCTTTCATGTTAAATAACTTGTGTCTTTTGGGTTGTTTGGGGAGTATATTTTTTTTTTACACATGATTTTATGAATGCGTGTCGATTGCATATATACATACGCATGACCGCACACATAAGCATACACACGTATGAGCGGTCATACGTACATACAAGCTATACACACACATATGTGCATATATATATATATATATATATATATATATATATATATATATATAATATACAGGGGTTGGACAAAATAATGGAAACACCTTAAAATTTCAAACAAATTTATTTTAACATGGGGTATGACTGCCTTTAGCAGTAATTACAGTTTGAATTGTACGAGTTATGGACTCGTACAAAATTTGAATTGTTTCCAAAGGAATTTTGTCCATTCTTCAGCTAAAACAGCCTCCGGTTCATGTAATGATGATGGTGGAGGATATCGACTCTTTACTTGTTTTTCTAAAATGCACCATAAATGTTCAATAATATTGAGATCTGGGGACTGTGCTGGCCAGATAAGATGTTCAACTTCACTAGAATGTTCCTCGTGCCATTCAGTAACAATTTTAGCTGTGTGAATTGGTGCATTATCATCCTGAAAGTTTGCGTTTCCCTCCGAAAACAGTTCCGCAACCACAGGATGAATTTGAACAGCTAAAATGCTTAAATAGTTTTGACTATTAATTCTGCCATGAAGGGAAACCATTGAACCGGCGTATTTCCAAGATACAGCCCCCCAGATCATCACAGTTCCTTCTCCATGTTTAACAGTTGGAAGAAGGCAGCCTGGGTTAAATGCTTCTTTTGGTTGTCTCCACACATATACTCTGCCGGAGGTCGAAAATAAGGTAAAGGATGACACGTCTGAGAAAATAACATTCTCCCACTGCTCTAGGGACCAATTCTGTAGGTTTTTACTCCACTCTAAACGCTTGGCAACGTTTGTTTTTGAAAGTAGTGGTTTTCTGATTGCAGCCCTCCCGTGAAATCCGGCTTTGTGCAGCTCCCGGCGAACAGTTTTTGTGGAAACTGTATTCTTAAGATGGTCATTAAGCTCTGCAGTAATTTTGGGAGCTGTACTTGTGTGCTCCTTTCTAACAATTTGCGTAAGAGTCCGACGGTCCCTATCTGACAGTTTTGTTTCGATGAGGAGGTTTTTCCCTCTTTCTCAAAGGCTGTCATTACTTTCGAGACAGTACTTCTTGATCCACCAAACATTTCGGCTGTTTTCGTTACGCTAGTGCCTGCCATACGAGCACCAACAATTTGACCTCTTTGTAAGTCCGATAGATCTGTCATTTTAATGAATTTTAATTACCTTTTTCTGATGATATCTGAAAAGAAACGGCAATTTTAGCAAAACATATTAAACATCATAATAAATCAAACAATATAAATATAAACAAGCTTTTGACGGTTTTTATAGATATTTCAAAATTATTATGCTATGATGCAAATTGTATGGATAATACCGTACTAAATTCTGGTGCCTCAACTTAAGTACCATATTCATCTGAATCTAATTTTGTGCTGAACTCATCTACCATACATAAAGTATATATATGTGTGTGTGTGTGTGTGTGTGTGTGTGTGTGTGTGTTACCTTTATACAGTAAGTTTTAACTATTTTTCTAACGCGACTCTCTCTATTTCTATCTCCCCCTCTCATTCTTCCCTCTACTGTTCTTCGCCTCTACCTGTCACTACTTCTCTCTCTCTCTATCTCTTGTTACTCGTCCTTCGCCTCTCACCGTTACTACTACTATCTCTCTCTCTCTCTCTCTCTCTCTCTCTCTCTCTCTCTCTCTCTCTCTCTCTACCCCGCGTTGCTCATTTTTATTCTACTTCCTCCCCGTCTTTTCCCTCTGCTACTCTTTCTCTTCACACAGCCTTGGTCACGTGTGTCCGGCTGCTATTTCTTTTCGTTCTTGGAATTACCAAGCTTGCACGTACTTCTTTGCCCCTCTTGTACGTGCTTCACAGCGTTCAAGACATACACACTTCACGTCTGGCTGAACAGCCTTTTTGTTTGTTTATTTCACCGTTTCGTTTTCCTGTCTTGTTTTCCGTCCGCCACTACCCTCCACGAAAACAATTTAATTTGTGTTCGTGGGAAGAACCATTTTAACGATGCGTACTGCCTTAATTCTTCGAAACGCCGGAGTTTTAATGGTGGCAGCTGATGAAGGGGATGTTTCTATGTGGCCTGCTTGTTTGTTGCACCTTGTTTACCATTTTGTCCTTGTTCTTTTGCCACGTCATGTACCCAGTTATGTATCTATATGTACATGTAGATGAACGTATATACATACATGTACATATATATGCATATACAATGTGGAAAAAATAGTACTCAAATACCAGGGCTATATTTTGCTGCTTTATTAAAAGCATCAAAAATCTAACCAAAACTGTCCGACGAAAGGGAACGTGAAACTCTGAGTTACAGTTTTTGTGACATTTTTGCTGCTTTTTAATAAAGTATGTGAATGTATATATATATATATATATATATATATATATACCCGAGTAAGCACATGGAATGTGCAACAAGGTGGAAAAAAGAGTACTCAAATACCAGAGGTAGAGTAATATGCTTTATTTAAAAGCAGCAGAAATATAACGGTTTTTTTGTTATATTTCTGCTGCTTTTAAATAAAGTATATATATATATATATATATATATATATATATATATATATATATACACATGCAAGTATATGAGAGATAGACATATTCTGAAACACATACTCATAATTTATATGCATGTATGTAGCGTACATGTACTTATGTTAACGCGCGCATATTTACATACGTGCACGTTTAAATATATAGACTTATCCATCATGGCTAATACGAATTAAATTACAAATACACTTATATATGTGTGGAGAGAGAGAGAGAAAGAGAGACAGAGAATTTTACGTATACATAAGCAATATATATATGTGTGTGTGTATATATATATATATGTGGGTGTGTGGGTGTTATATATATGTATATGGTTATTGATGTTTATTGGAGGAAAAAATATCGAGTTTTAAGCACACATGTTCACATTCCACGCATCCCCGTCTCCCAGCCTCGCTCACAAACACACATTGAGGTTCAATCACATGCGTACATGCATATCTACGCGCACACATACACACTCACACTCTGTATTTCTGTCTGTCTCTCTTTCTCCCCCTTCTCTTTTCTCTCTCTCTTCCTCTCACTCACGCACAGAAGCTATACATACTCCTCGCTTGTGTATCAACAGTTGCTTCCAAATATAGTGTTGTCGTAGATATATTCTCCCATCGACTTCGTGGTTGACAATTGGCGCTTGTACAGAAGGCTTGCACGAAGGCTGGTGGTGATCGTGCGTGCATATGCGTAGAAATGTAACGACTTGTGATGTGTGTGTGTGAGAAAGAGAGAGAGAGAGAGAAAGTGTGTGTGTGTGTGTGTGTTAGAACATGGTGGTGTTTATGGTAATAGAGCGGGTGGTTCGAAAAAGTACGACATTGAGATAGAACATGTGAGAGAAGACGCAGAAGAATTGAGCGTATATGAATACTGGCTATAGGGCTGTTAAGGAGATTATAAAGCGTGAGTGAAAGGAAGATAGAATGGGTATAAGAGGTATTAGAGGATGTTGTAGAACGTGTGTGGGTGTAAAGGAAGGGATGGTGGAAACTGTTAGTGCGAGGTGGTAAGGCGTAAGGTAACAACTATCAACAACATGAAAGGGAATAGGTGTGTGTGTGTGTGTGTGTTGTATGCGAGTGTGAGGAGCTGACAGAGCATCTGCGCGTAAAATGGAAAGACAGGAATGTAAGAATAATTGCAGTGAGCGTGTGTTTTTTGAGGAAACGGTGAGAGAGGTTGTGTAAGCATTTCAGAGAGAGAGAGAGTAGTGGGAACGGTTAGAGTGCAGATATATGTGTGAGATATACCGAAAGTAATCTGTTACATACAGTGAGAAATATGTATAGAGAGAAACAGATAACGAACAATAATGATTCGGGAGAAGAAGAAGTAGTAGGTTGGATGTGAAAAGTGTGTGTTTTGACAGAAAGTGAGGGGATCGGTAGATAGCTATAATGATAAACAACTCCCTGACCCCTTGCTTGGTTTATTGTTATCAACCGTAACACTGCTAAGCATGGTAACACTGCTTTGCTTTCATTTTCTCTCAGAAACTCCCTCCAATTTTCTTTAAACATATGGTACATTTGGCTGATTATGTGTCTAAACACACATACACACATGAACATTGACACAAGCGTGGCAGAATGGTTAAGAACTCAGATTTGCAATCACTAAGTCTCAGGTTCATTTCCACTGCTTGACATCTTGGGCAAATGGGGAAAGACTTCCGCCCTCCCCCATTTTCTTCCAAATTTGTTTATTTAAAAAATTTTTTTTTTGCTCCAAACCCCCGTTTTCCGATATGGAAGTTCCGGAAATTTGCCAAAAATCGGCATTGTTAAATTCTACCCCTCCCACCTCCAAATTCTTCAATTTTGACTTTTTTTTTCCAACACTAACCGTAATACCCCAATCCTAGCCCCTGACCCTAAAACCCCAACCCTAACCATAACTACATAAATGTTTTGAAATTTCTGTCCGATCATAATGTACGTATTTTTCCGCATATTTAGAAAAAAAAGATTCTTAAAAAAAAATTTTACAAAAATTTTGGGAAATTTTTTTTAGAATTTATCTGTATTTTTCCACATATTTAAAAAAAAAAAATTCTGAGAAAAGTAAAAAAATAAAGGAAATGGAGATGGGGGTGGTAATTTTAAAATGCCGATTTTTGCCAAATTTTTTGCAGATTCGTATTCCCCGTAGCCGAAGAGGGGTGTTTGTGCAGAAAAAATAAATTTTTTAAAAAGGGCAGTTTTGGTGGGGGGTGCATAAGTCTTGCCTCAAAATGGTTTGTACCATAACTTTCACATGATCCAAATCTTGTGAGTAGAACTTTGAGTTGACTGCATCTGCATTTCAAATGCACCCCCATCCCCTTTTACCATGTTGTTTCTACCAGAGGATTACTCCTAACAGCACACAGGTCTGTGGAATATTCAGCCATTCACTAATGCAATTAGCTTGCTATTCAGTTGATTGAACAAATGGAATATACATCATAAAAATTACTCTATATACACTCACATGTCTTTGTATGTTATGTATATATAGGCATAGGAGTGGCTGTGTGGTAAGTAGCTTGCTTACAAACCACATGGTTCCGGGTTCAGTCCCACTGCGTGGCATCTTGGGCAAGTGTCTTCTACTATAGCCTTGGGCCGACCAAAGCCTTATGAGTGGATTTGGTAGACGGAAACTGAAAGAAGCCCATCGTATATATATGTATACATATATATATATATGTATACATATATATATATATATATGTATGTATGTGTGTTTGTGTTTGTCCCCCCAACATCGCTTGACAACCGATGCTGGTGTGTTTACGTCCCCATAACTTAGCAGTTCGGCAAAAGAAACTGATAGAATAAGTACTAGGCTTTCGAAGAATAAGTCCTGGGGTCGATTTTGCTCGACTAAAGGCGGTGCTCCAGCATGGCCACAGTCAAAAGACTGAAACAAGTAAAAGAGTAATATATATATGAGTGTTGTTTTATGGTTGAGTGGTGTGTTTAATTATAGTGAGAATTCAGTTTCTTGTTTGGCTGAAAATCCAGCAAATAAACAGTCAGATATATCCATTTGTCTTTACTCTTTAACTGGTTTCAGTAATTCACTTGTAACCAGATTGAGGTAGTGTTTTGAAAGGTTTTCATCAATGAAACCCATTCCCAGTAACTTATTTGTTTTTGTTTTTTTTTCCTTTTAAAGTCTTGAAAAGACAAGTTATAAAGAAAAACTAACAACAGGCACAGGGATGCATTAACACACACACACACACACACACACACACACACACATAGATATAATTATATACCATTTTAAAAATAAATAAGGGTAGGCATTTGACTACAAAATACTACCTCAGGTGTTTCATCCAAGCCATACTAGTATAGAAAAAAAACAAGCAAAATGTGATGATGATGATAAGAGATTCTCTCCCCTTCACTAGTAAAGTGTATGTATATATGTGTGTGTGTGTGTGTGTAATCCAAATAAACAAGTAAAATTAATGGATAAGAAGGTGTGTACAAGAAATGTATTAGCTTGATGCTCAGTGAAAAGAGAGAGTTTGACATTGCGAGCTTGGTTCTTCATTGGAAAGGAGAAAGGGAATAGTCCAAAGAAGGAAAAGAAATCACCAACAACGTATGTATATATATGTGTGTGTGTGTGTATGTATGTATATATGTATGTATATATATATATATATATATATATATATATAGTCATGCTGATGACTATATATATATATACAGTCGTATAGGCACAAGAGTGGCTGTGTGGTAAGTAGCTTGCTTACCAACCACATGGCTCCGGGTTCATTCCCACTGCGTGGCATCTTGGGCAAGTGTCTTCTATTATAGCCTCGGGCCAACCAAAGTCTTGTGAGTGGATTTGGTAGACGGAAACTGAAAGAAGCCCATCGTATATATGTATACATATATATATATGTATACATATATATATATGTATGTGTGTTTGTCCCCCCAACATCACTTGACAACCGATGGTGGTGTGTTTACATCCCCGTAACTTAGCGGTTCGGCAAAAGAGACCGATAGAATAAGTACTAGGCTTACAAAGAATAAGTCCTGGGGTTGATTTGCTCGACTAAAGGTGGTGCTCCAGCATGGCCGTAGTCAAATGACTGAAACAAGTAAAAGAGAAAGAGAAATAAAAGAGTCGTGCTGATGAATATGTATATATGTATATATATATACAAACACACACACACACACCAACTAGAGTACCAATATTGCATGTACAAGAAAAGATTAAATTTCTAAACAAAGTTACAATCAAAAGTTTTAAAAGTTTTATGATAACTTTAAAATTCCCACCCCTATCACTTACAAACACCTGAGATTAAACCACAAGGGTCTCAGGAAAGGTCAGTTAATCAATTAGTTCTGGTTTGCATTAAAGGGATTGTCAGGATTCAATTATTTACACTTGGCTGTTGAGAAAATGTAATGAGTAGCCAGTTCATGAATTATGTAAACAGAATCAGGATGGGTCTGACCTTATGCATGTGCCAGAAAAAGAATATGGCATGCCTAATGACAAAGGTACAAGTTTATCTCTGTTGCTGCATGTATCAGATGGAAAGTGGTAATGATGATGATGATGATAATATGTGTGTGTGTGTGTGTGTGTGTATATATATATATATATATTTATATATATATATATATATATATATATATATATATATGTAAAAGGTTGAAGAGGAACACAGAGTAGATATATATGGAAAAAAGACAAAGTAGAA
>NC_142930.1:47627908-47700408 GCF_046866305.1 Octopus bimaculoides | reverse complement strand
AACTCCGCTTGTGAAGATCTGTTGAGACTAGTGAACTCGAAATTGAACTAAATTTGACGACTGGCATCCATGCTAACGTCGTCTCCTTCATTTGACATGAAACTCGGCTTGCGAAGACCTGTTAGGGCAAGCAAAAGCGAAATCGTGATGGCACCTGTGCCCAGCGTCGCCTTCCTAGCACTTGTGCCAGTGGCACGTGTAAAGAGATTCGATTGAGATCGTTGCCAGTGTCGCTGGACTGACTCCTGTGCAGGTGGCACGTAAAATACACCATTTTGAGCATGGCTGTTGCCAGTACTGCCTGACTGGCCTTCGCGCCGGTGGCACGTAAAAGCACCCACTACACCTGGTTGGTGTTAGGAAGGGCATCCAGCTGTAGAAACTCTGCCAAATCAGATTGGAGCCTGGTGTAGCCATCTGGTTCACCAGTCCTCAGTCAAATCGTCCAACCCATGCTAGCATGGAAAGCGGACGTTAAACGATGATGATGATGATGATAATATATTATAATAGGGTAGGCTACCCTACTATAATATTTACTGCTCTACATCTTAGAATGTGCTCCTCCTCGGGATTTATGTATTTCTATAAACAATCCTAAATATACATACTAATATCAATATAACTACATATACATACATATATATTTACACACACATCTTTATTTAAATATGTATATGTGTGTGAATAGATATATACACTCTCTCATGCATACACATGTAAATACCAGTACAAGGTAATTAGCTAATAATCTTTCATTTAGATGGCAGTGTTTACATGTGTCAGTGTATGTTATTTTAATAAAGAATTTTTTAAAATATTTTTCACATAATTCCTTGATAGTTTTCTTTTGGGGAATGGACTCACACACACACACACACACACACACACACACACACACTTGTACCTCCATACATGTGTATACAAGTGAGTGTGAGTGGAGTGTGCATCCATATAAGAGGAAGAAAATAATATGTATATGCATGCATACAAGTATATGTGTGTGTGTGTTTGTGTGTAGATAGATAGATAGATAGATATGCAGGCAGCAGGCAGTTAGTTAGTTTGACACAGACAGACAGCTACAGACTATTTATTCTTTTATGTGTGTGTGTGTTTATATATATGGGAGAATATACAAATAATAACAACAGACGAGGACAGGTGGTGTAAATAACAAAAGTATATATTAGTATGACGCTCGGGAATACGGAAAGTCTTTGACGTTTCGAGCTACGCTCTTCAACAGAAAGAATACGGAGACAAGGAGAAAAACACGGAGAAAAAAAAATTGAATAGTGTTCAGTCAACGGTCAATCATAATAATGTGTTTATATATATATAGGTGCAGGAGTGGCTTTGTGGTAAGTAGCTTGCTTACCAACCACATTGTTCTGCATTCAGTCCCAGTGTGTGTGGCACCTTGGGCAAGTGTCTTCTGCTATAGCCTCGAGCCAGTCAAAGCCTTGAGAGTGGATTTGGTAGACGGAAACTAAAAGAGGCCCATCGTATATATATGTGTGTGTGTGTGTGTGTGTGTGTGTGTATGTTTGTGTGTCTGTGTTTGTCCCCCCCCCCCCCATCATCGTTTGACAACTGTGATGTGTCAAGCGATGTGTGTTTACGTCCCCATAAACACATCTGGTGTGTTTACGTCCCTGGCAAAAGAGACCGATGGAATAAGTACTAGGCTTACAAAGAATAAGTCCTGGGGCTGATTTGTTCAACTAAAGGCGGTGCTCCAGCTTGGCCACAGTCAAATGACTGAAACAAATAAGAGAGTAAAAGAGCATCTCTCTCTCTCTCTCTCTTTCTCTCTCTCTCTCTTTCTTTATATATATATATATAACTTACTGTTAATAAAAGTCAGGGTGTGTTGTGTTCCGTTAGTTAATAAATGAAAAACTGTATTGTAAATAAACAACGACAGGTAAAGAATATATACCTATACTAAGTGTACAACCGGATGGGAGACAGATACAAAAGGTCTCTAATACCTCATCAGTTATCAACCAATTGATAATACATTTTTTACCTATCATTGTTTATTTACAATACATTTTTCATTTATTATATATATATATATATATATATATATATATATATATATATGCTAGGAGTGGCTGTGTGGTAAGTAGCTTGCTTACCAACCACATGGTTCCGGGTTCAGTCCCACTGCGTGGCACCTTGGGCAAGTGTCTTCTACTATAGCCTCGGGCCGACCAAAGCCTTGTGAGTGGATTTGGTAGACGGAAACTGAAAGAAGCCTGTCGTATATATGTGTATATATGTATGTGTGTGTATATGTTTGCGTGTCTGTGTTTGTCCCCCCAACATCGCTTGACAACCGATTCTGGTGTGTTTACGTCCCCGTAACTTAGCGGTTCGGCAAAAGAGCGATAGAATAAGTACTAGGCTTACAAAGAATAAGTCCTGAGGTCGATTTGCTCGACTAAAGGTGGTGCTCCAGCATGGCCACAGTCAAATGACTGAAACAAGTAAAAGAGTAAAAGAGTATATATATATATATGTATATATACTGTTTTAGGTATATTTATATATATTTGTTGAAAGTATGTTTATATATTATTGTACATGTATAAATAAATATTTATATATCTATATCCATATATATTTCCAGGGGATTTGGCAAGCAAGGATTTCAGTGCAAAGGTAAGTTTGGATTTCATTCATTGTCTCTTTCTCCCACCCCACTAGCTATCCACCTACTAACTACACTAATTATAATCCCTTATAAGCATGTTTGGCTCGTGGTACAAACATATTGAGTTTCATGTCTTCTGTAAGAAACAGCAGGTGAGTTCCACCTACTGAGAAACAGTGTTTCGTTCTGATCAAAGCAAATGATGATTGTCAGTAATTAGTGGCATTCATGCCTTACTGAAAGTCCACTTAACACTGAGAGTGAGAGAGAATGCAACCCTTCTCCTACAAATGTGTTTGAATCTTGGAATCTTGGAGAGCAAGCAGTTATTTGGTTTTGATTTTGTTGTGGGATGTTAAGCAGATGTGAGATAATTCTTCTATCCAGCCTCAACTTTATTCCAGGTCTTTCTCAGGCAACATTCCCTTTATAATCTGATAATCTATTCCACCCTCACCCATTACCAACTGTGAAGTGACCTAAGGTCAGCTCGAATTAAGTATTTTGCACTGACGGTGACAGCATATTCGCATATTGAAATATCAGAAATACATATTCTATATATATATATATATATATATATATACTTATGTATATATAAGAGGCCACGAAAGTGGACAGTTAATGTGCAAGAAAAAATTCTCAAAGAAAGTGGCCTCTTTTATATACACAAGTACTATAATCCTTTTAGGATCTCAGAAAATTTGTTCTGAACCTTCTGATTCTTTTAATGTGCTGGTTTCCTGGTATTAAATTAATATTAATTAATATCAAATTTTTACCCTATTATGTTAATTATCATCATCATCATCATCATCGTTTAACGTCCGCTTTCCATGCTAGCATGGGTTGGACGATTTGACTTACGACTGGTGAAACCGGATGGCAACACCAGGCTCCAATCTAATTTGGCAGAGTTTCTACAGCTGGATGCCCTTCCTAACGCCAACCACTCAGAGAGTGTAGTGGGTGCTTTTACGTGTCACCCGCACGAAAACGGCCACGCTCGAAATGGTGTCTTTTATGTGCCACCCGCACAAGCCAGTCCAGGGGCACTGGCAACGATCTCACTCGAAAATCCTACGGGAGCCAGTCAGGCGGTACTGGCAACGGCCGCGCTCAAAATGGTGCATCTCATGTGCCACCCGCACAAGAGCCAGTCCAGGGGCACTGGCAACTATCTTACTTGGCTTGCCGGGTCTTCTCACGCACAGCACATTTCCAAAGGTCTCGATATATATATATATATATATATAGAAAGACAGAGAGAGAGAGGGGGGGGTAGTTAGATACGTACATACGTAAATAATACACTCACACTTACACACATATATATGGGTAAATTAAAAGCAAAAACAGGAAAAACAGTGAAAGTCAAAAGAACATAGACACTGAATATATTAGATTGATGCTCAGAGAAAGTTTAAGATGGAAAAAGAGGAGCAATGTGACATTTCAAGTATGGCTCTTTGTCAGAAAGAGGATAGAGGAAAATATCCAGAGAGAAGGAAAAGAAGAGTCTGAGAAATGCACATGTATCTATCTACATATATATTATACATATAAATCATGAATGTATACATATGCATATATATTTGTGTGTGTGTGTGTGTATGTGAAATTATATAGATTATATTCCATGGTGGACAAACTGTCCCTTCACCATGGAAATATTCCTGTTTTCCTAGTGCATAAAAGATGGTCACTGTAGATGTCTAGTTTTCTCCATAATTACTGGCAAATGTCTTGAAATGATGTTCAGGGTTCAGCCATGGATTGAAACCTCCTTTCCCTGACCCAGCTCACTATGATCTTACCATAGCCCCATTGCCTCTCAACATATGCACACACAGACACACACACACACACACACTACTGTTTCACTGTCAGTTTCATATCATCATATGTACCTTTCTGTTGTTGTTGTTGTTGTTGTTGGCACTCCATTGCTTACGACGTCAAGGGTTCCAGTTGATCCAATCAACGGAACAGCCTGCTCGTGAAATTAATGTGCAAGTGGCTGAGCACTCCACAGACACGTGTACCTTAACATAGTTCTCAGGGATATTCAGCGTGACACAGTGTGACAAGACTCACCCTTTGAATTACAGGTACAACAGAAACAGGATGTAAGAGTGAGAGAAAGTTGTGGTGAAAGAGTACGGCAGGGATCGCCGCTACCCCCTGCCGGAGCCTCGTGGAACTTTAGGTGTTTTTGCTCAATAAACACTCACAACGCCCGGTCTGGGAATCAAAACTGCGATCCTATGACCGCGAGTCCGCTGCCCTAACCACTGGGCCATTGCGCCTCCACAGCAGATAAACAACAAATGGTTAGACTGAGAAGTAGTTAGATAAATTGACAGAGATACGGATTGACATCTACCATTCGTCTCATTCTCTCTCTCCCTCACTCTCTCATCTTCTTTCACACTTATTCATCTTTATTGCTATGAATCATTCTCTCACATTTCTCTCTTCTGCCACTCTTGCTGTTTTTCTTTTCAACTTCCTTACCAATGACCAAAATATAACTGCCTGTCTCTTCTTCCAGTATTATCTCCCTCTGTTACTCTCATCCCTTGACACTCTCTTTCTCCTGTTTTAATGGTTCATCTTTCACCTTTTCATCTTTCTCTTTTATCCACTCTCTCAATCACATTGCTTTGAATGGCTGGAAATATACAGAGCTCTCTAGCCTTGCTTGGTACGAGGCAACCTCACTGGTGCAGGCACCACAATAAAATGTGTCCAAATACCCTGTCTCAAGGGGTTGGTAAGCAGAAACAACATTGGGCAGATAAGACTCTTTTGTATTGCCAAAAACAAGAAAACCTTTTTATTACTGGTGCTATGATAAAATGCACTTAATACATTCTGTAAAATGACTAGTCTTGGGAATGTCTTCCAGTCAGAGAAACCATACCAAAGATAAATGGAATGTGAAGGCAAGATTTGGTACTAAAACTAAGAGAGTGGTAACTGCAAATAAGAACTGATGACATATCCAATCAAAGCCGCCATCATGGAAATCATCAACATAATCATCATTGTTATTTTAATGTCCACATTTTCATGCTTTTATGACTCATACTAAATTCATGGAGACAGATTTTTTTTCTTGGCTAAACCTCACCTGTTTTCAAACAAAGTAAAATTTTCCCCTGGCTGGATATCTTTTGATGGAAGGTTGGAGATGAATGACTTGTAAGATAGAGACACTCATTTACAACTATTGCATAATGTCAAGACAAAGAGATGCAAACATGCACACTCATAGAGAGCAGCGGTATAATAATGAGGGTGGATGCAGTAGTATAATAAACCTGCAGGTAGATCACAAATAAGGAAATGATGTAAATTATCTGTCAGTTTATTATACTGCTGCTCTCTACCCTTTCTGTACTACCACATAGCAACTCTTCCTTCTTGGGTCACTCCTATTTCACCTCTCCACCACTCAATTGATATTTAACTTCACTCGTGCTGGTGGCACATAAAAAGCACCCACTACACTCTCGGAGTGGTTGGCGTTAGGAAGAGCATCCAGCTGTAGAAACTGCCAGATCAGATTGGAGTCTGGTGTAGCCATCTGGTTTGCCGATCCAATCCCCAGTCAAATCGTCCAACCCATGCTAGCATGGAAAGCAGACGTTAAATGATGATGATGATGATGATAATGATGATGATGAATCACACAGTTACTGTTCATTATTCACCACATTCACCTCCACCACCATCTCCAAGCATCTGCCACTTTCCTCTCACACTTACAAACTTACTCACTCTTCCCAATCCTCCTTCCTCTTTTATACTAAACATCTTCCAGTTTCCCTTCTACTAGATCCACTTATAAGCTTTAGTGTGCCAAATATAACTATAGTTAAAGACACTTACCCAAAGTGCTGTGCAGTGGGACTGAACCCAAAACCACATGGTTGTAAAATGAACTCCTGAACCACACAGCCATACCTGTGTCTATAGGTAGTTTATAAAATGATAATGATGATGTATATAGAAAGATGTTTATATCTTTCCTCATCTCAAAATTATGCTTGAAGAATGCATGAACATCATACTGCTCTACCTCATTTAATTGTGATGTTTCATACATTTTGTTAAGAAATGTTTATTTAATTTCTTGGTAGATGCATGCTAAGTTTCCAGCAGTTCTTAATTTAGCTTATGTTCAAGAGACATGTATTACCATCACTAACTCCCTCTTAGATGTTTAAATCATGATTCTTATAATTTTGGGAGTGCAATTAGCTTGCATTGTTTCCATAGAAAACATCATTGTTAGAATTGATGCATTACTAGAGACTGGATCTTTAGATGCACTTTCACAACATTCCTAGTTTTAACATCTGTTAATTAACACCACTGCCAATGACTTCTTTTAATTATATTTGTTGTTTAGCCTCCTGTCAGACTTGATTTGGGAAGCCTATGGTCAAATGAGGTTCGTTTAATTCAGAAGTGAGAAATCATTTGCCCACTGGCAAAATTTCACTCACTCTTAACTGTGAAACCTTTTGCTGCGAAAGTTTCTAAAAGCCCATATGAAAAGAATAGTTTAAATCTTAACCCAAGCCAGTAATTTGTAAGTTCTATAACTAATGAATTTGTAAAATTAGATTCATTATTTTTCTCAGCATGTACGAATTCACACAGCTTTTTATGCAATTGCAATTCACCCTTGTTACAAAAAAAAAAAATGTTCTCACCTCTACAACTATTTAATCCATAAAACAAAAATAAAGAAATTGTAGTATGTGTATGTGTGCGTGTGTATGTGTATGCGTGTGTGTTAAACAAGGTTATTATTTCAGAACTACCTAACAATACATAAAGAACATTTACTGAGAAAGGAATCAAATTTATTGAAGATGTCAAGTTGACTGAGACTTGGAAGTTTTACTTATCAACTTATTTACTACCACCACCACCACCACGGCCACAACTACCACACTATGTATATGTAAATATCTACCTATCTATCTATCTGTCTGTCCATCCATTCATACATCCATCCATCCATCTATCATTCTAGGATCATAGTTATCATTGTCATTTAAAATTCATCTTTGAGGCTGGCATTGGCTGGGTGCTTTGACTGGATCTGATAAGCCAGAAGGCTTCATCAGTCTCCAATGTCTGTTTCGACATGTTTTCTACATTTGAATACTCTTCCTAACAACAACCATTTTTCAGAGTGTACTGGGTGCTTTTTTCCTGACACCAGCAGTAGTGAGATCACCAAGTAACTCGCAAGGCAAAGGAAAAAGCTCCCTCAGCTGAGTGAGTTCATTGTTGGGAAAAAGATGGGCTTATGCCAGATGTTGACAGGCTGAAGTATGATAAAGGTGCTGGCACAGGCCTGTTGCTATTAAAGAGATATATAAAAGTATGTGAGAGAAACTGGTAGGAAGATAAAAATGGAGGCGACGAGGTGGCAGAATACTCTTAAGATACATACATACATACATACATACGTGTGCACAAGCACACACACACTCATAGTCACCACATTTGAAATATGTATGAACATCACAAGGTGTCACTCCCTATAATTGCAATATTTCATAGTTTAGTTAGAGAGGTGTTTATTTCATTTTTTGAAAACAAGAAAATTGTGCTTAAAGGAAATGTCTATCTGAAATATTTTAAAAGAAACAGTCTATATTTAAAGAAGAGACAGCAGTTAAAATTATTGGATGGAATTATGTGAATGGTGCAGGCGTGGCTGTGCCATAAGAAGTTTGCTTCCCAACTACTTGGTTCTGGGTTCAGTCCCACTGTGTGGCACCTTGGACATATATCTACTGTTAGAGCCCTGGGTCAACCAAATCCTTATGAGTTGATTCAGTAGATCGAAAATGAAAGAAGCCTATTACTTTGTGTGTGTGTGCGTGTGCATGCGTGCGCGCACATATTTGTTTTTCCTTGCCTTGAGAATGCTTGGTAGTTGTAAAATGATTGTCACTGTCATACATGCAGCATCATTCACTTCCAATATTCTTGGAAATATTACCTTGCTTGTTTACAGGTGAGGGTGGGTGACAAGAGGGGCATCTGGCCATAGAAAGACTGCCTCAGTAAACTGTTCAATCCATGAAAGCATGGAAAAGTGTATGTTAAAATGATGATGATGATAAAACTATTTGATCGACTGTTGTGAATGGAACATTCCAGAAACAAACAGAAACTAAGGAAGTTAAAGATTGAATATTCAAACAAACTAATCTTATAGTTATTTCTTGTCAAAAACAATGGATAAATTAATATTTGTCTTACAACTAAATTATAGAATCTAACATAATAAGTCTTTGGTTTGTCAAGACAAAAAAAATTAGTCTTACTATATTTAGAAATACTTGTGTAAGTTACCTTAAACAATTCATGAAGATATATTGGGAGAAAAACATAAATAATGAAGCAGAAATAAAAAATATTGAGTATGAATTCAAAAGACAAGCTCAAATACATGACCGCAGCCACTTGGCTGAAACACATAAATAAATAAATAAATATACTTGGTTTGAATATAAAGGAAAAATAATAAGTGGCTAAGTATAATATTGGTCAAAATTTAATGAAAACAAGTGAACATGAATTAAATTAAGATGTAATGTAAAAAAAAATTCTAAATACAAGATACTAGTAAAGACAAAATTATACATTGTTGAAATATAAATTGAAACCTAATATTATATCATCATCATCATTTAGTATCTGTTTTCCATGCTGGTATGGGTTGAGTGGTTCAACAGAAGATGGTGTGCCAGAGGACTGCACCAAGCTCAAATGTCTGCTTTGGCATGGTTTCTACAGCTGGATGCCCTTCCTAATGCCTACTGTTTTATAGAGTGTACTGGATGCTTTTTACATGGTACCAACACTAGTGAATTACCAAGTAACTCTCAAGACATGACCCCCTCAACTGAGTGAGGTGGGGGGATAGTATCGAGAAAGGTGGTGTTATGCTAGGTGATGAAATGATAGGGGAACAGGAACTGGTGTCTTGTTGTAGGGGAGATACATGGTTACCCCTTCAAACTCACACACACACATACATATATTGTTTTTTTAAATGTAACATCTTTTAAAATAGTCAGAATTTTTATATATTGCTTTAATAACAATGCAATCTTATGATGACAGTTCTCAGAGTGACCTAACTTGAATGAAGTTTAAAATATTTAGAGCATCTCTACAAGAGCCAGAAATAAAATGTAAACTTGAAACCACCATTTTTACACATATTACTTGCATGATTTCTGTTAAAAAAAATCATAAAGATAGGCCTTTTCTTCATTACTGTCACGTAACATTTCCAAAATATTTGAACAACATAGAAAATTTATGATTACCAGCTGAATAATCAAAAACATGAAACTCAGAGTACTGGAATTATCAGCCTTTCAAGTTATAATGCATTAAAGAATATTTTACATTTGCGTATTGATTTATGTAATTTATCTCTTCTCCAAATCTATACAAATGTGTGTGTGTGTGTGTGTATGTATTTTTTACACCTTATATTCAAAGTATAGTATCAAAATATCTAAGAATTTTATAAACAGTAACTGTGAGTTGAATTTATATAATTTAGTTAAGTGTAGCCAATATGAAAATAAATATTAAGAAACATTGAAAATCAAGGGAAAAAAAACCCAACCAAAATTGTTTAATTACCATTAATAAAGTAAGTATGAAAAATATCACTGATGGTGTACTTATAGATGATAGTAAAAAAGATTATATAATTAAGTTTAATTATATGAAATATAAAAATTAGGAGGAAAAGTTGTCGACATCATCTATTGTACATATAGAGCCTAGTTATTGATGCAAGATAGTGAAGAATTAAACAATCAATAGGTAAATAGTTTCTTGGTAGACCCACCTTCATAGTAAATTATATAAAATCAACATTATAACCATGCAGTAATAAAGATAGGACTAAAAATGAAAGAGCAGTAAATACAAATTTATATTATATATGTTGGATATATGTCACTCTGTTGGTTACAATGACATGGGTTCCACTTGATCTGATCAATGCAACAGTCTGCTCATGAAATTAATGAGCAAGTTGCTGAGCACTCCACAGACATGTGTACTCTTAATGGGAGTTCTCGGGGAGATTCTGTGTGACACAGAATGTGCCAAGGCCGGCCCTTTGAAATACAGGTGCTACTCATTTTTGCCAGCCAAGTGGACTGGAGCAACATGAAGTAAAGTGTCTTGCTCAAGGACACACTGCGTTGCCTGGAATTAAACTCACAACCTCATGATCATGTGCCAAGTACTCTAACCACTAAGCCATGTGCCTTCACTATTATGATGGAAGCTTGGCAGGATTTACACAACTTCATTTTAGCAAATAGCAAACATTTAAAGAAACAAAAAAGAAAGCATTGATATAATGGTAAAATGATATTGGAAGAAGGCTTATGAAACTTAAAAGAAAAACTATATTGCTTGTGAACTAAAAGTGTAAATGTATCAAAATTGGTTTAAGTAGGTGAAACAACAGGTAGCTATTCAATAGTCAGATAAGAAATATGTTCAACATGGTAGAAATATAATATTTATTAGTAGGTGGAGCTACATGTATCTATTTGATTGTTAGCTAAGCAAGATGTAGAACATGATAAGCATCAGTTTGCACACACAAATTATAACAGAGCATAAAAATTGTGACCATTGGGTCTTGTAATATAGATATAGCTAAGGACACAAATGTATATAAATCTTCAAACTTAATTGTTGAAGAGTAAGTTCATAACACTCAGAAAATATGCTAACAGTAGTAGAGAAAATAGCAAAGATAAACTTGATTTTGGAAGAAAGCAATTTATTCAGCTTGATGTTTATGAGATTGGTGGTGTAAGAATGTTTAGGAATTTTTATGGTTGTATGATATTATTTTCTTTTGGGTGGGGGGGGGGGGATTTATTGAGTAGGGCATCTTTGGCAAAGAATATTTCAGATACCTCAGCTGTACAAAAAGTTAAAAGATTTTTCATTTCCTGTGTATTTTTTTGCCTTTTTTAAATAACTCTCTTTCAGCTCAAAGGGTATGTTTTGGTCCTATAACTTCCTTATAAATCTAGACTGTGAAGTACTATTTCTTTCAGGATTACAAATGAAATCAGCATGAGAGTTATATCTTATTTTAAAGTTATTACAAATAATTCCAATGTAAATTTTTTTTTTTTAATATTGTCCCATATCTGTCTAAAGAGACTACCTACATTATACTATCACATGATATGAATAACTATGAATGTGACAAATGATTGCTGAGTCTTCATGTGAAGTTGATGGCTTCCACTTCTGCCTTTATGGTGTCTGAAACCCACTATGACCATTATCCCCTTTTTCCATAATATATCTTTAGGGTATATGGATTGATGCTATGTCCTCTAATGATTTTATTTCCATGTACCCTTGACTAAGGCTCCTTTTGTGTGCATTCATATATCTTATGTAGATCTGGGTTGATGGACACAATCTGCACTCAAGCTAGTAGTACAGTAGTTTCTGAGGTAAAATTTCGGTTGTTAGATTACTTTACTGTACTTATTTTCCATTAGTTTCTTGAATGTTCCACACACTACTATCATCAAATAATTTCTTCCTGTGATATTAACCATAATTTTTTTTTTTTCCATCAAATATGATAGCCTTTTGAATAGTTCCTTCTCATGTAGCTCTCTTTTCCAAATGATATATTTTATATTTAGTTTTATATTTCTTTCCATTTTCCTGGATAAATCTTTAATTCCTATATTTTTTTGTGCAGTATTCCCCTGTTATTGTTTTTATAATTTCAACCATAAATAAATGTTGTTGATTTTTCAATATCTATTTCTGACTAGTGGTATGTTATGATGTGCATTAAAATAAATTCTCATAAGGTCATTTTTGTAAGATCTATGAAATATATGCCCTTGTCAACATTTTACACTCTAGGTACTATTTCTCCATTCAGATATGGCAAATGCTTACTGTAGAAGGACTCATCTGATCGGTGGGTAACAGTGTAGAGTATATATGTGCTGGAAAGTGCAACACAACTAAAGTTAAGGCTCAGTAGCTTGTTTCACTCTCCACACCTGTATCCAGTATGGTTAAACAAGAAACATCAAACCATGGGATAACCTAGTGTGCAGAATATGAAGCACATAGTAAATAGTATTAATGAAATACAGACAACATATTTGGTATTTTAAGCTTTATTAAAGCAAGGCTATCCTTGTGGTTTTCATACCTCTAATATGATTTAGTTAAACCTTCTACTTGTACACCCCTGTATATATACTTGATGATGACATTGATACACACACACACACACACACATATTGTGAATATATAATATATAATAATATATTGTGTATATATAATATATATGAGCGTGGCCGTTGCCAGTATCGCCTGACTGGCCTTCGTGCAGGTGACACGTAAAAGCACCCACTACACTCTCGGAGTGGCTGGCATTAGGAAGGGCATCCAGCTGTAGAAACTCTGCCAAATCAGATAGGAGCCTGGTGTTGCCTTCGGGTTCCACCAGTCCTCAGTCAAATCATCCAACCCATGCTAGCATGGAAAGCGGACGTTAAACGACGATGATGATATGTAATATATGTGAAGGTTCATGCTTTAATGGTTACAATATTTGGCTTAGGATCATGTCATGAGTTTGGTTCCCGGCGGTATGTTGTGTCCTTGAGCAAGATACTTTATTTCACATTGCTCCTGTCCACTCGGCTGGCAAAAATGAGTTGTACCTGTAATTCAAAGAGCCAGCCTAGTTACATTTCTGTGTGATATTGAATTTACTTGAGAATTACATTAATGGTGTATATATATATGTCTGTGGAGTGCTCAGCCACTTGCATGTTAATTTCACAAGCTAGCTGTTCCATTGATCAGATCGATTGGGACACTCATCATCATAACCAATGGACCACCAGTTATATCATATGTAACTGGTGGTCTCTTCAACGACTACTGAAGAGGTTGCAAGAAACAATAAAAATTTTAGAAAAAAATAAGTAAATGAGTGGAAATCAAACCAGTGAGTGTGTTAATTAATAGGGCATTAAAACAGAATGACTCCCTGGACACAATAATATATATATGTATATATCTTCTTATTCAACTCAGATTATTGTCTTCTTTATTACTCCCTGACTCTCTTTTAATAACACCTTTCTCTTTCCCTTCTACTATTCCCTTCCTTAACACTTTTCCTGTTAATCTCTTCCCTTACACTCTCTCACAATAAACCTATTCCTATTCTTTCTCATAGTTGTTAGGTTCTCTAGATTTGTGAGTTACAAGGTTACCCCATTAGTGTTGGTACCATGACAAAAAATCTCTAGTATACTTAAGAGTTTGGTGAATTGAGCAAAGACAATGCAGTATTGAGAGGATTATTTAGTGTTGTCAAGGGTATAACAACCTGCATAGTACTGCTACCTCGGAATTACACAACTAGTACACCCAGTAAAGTGGTTGGTGTTGGGATGGGCAACAGTTCTAAAACTGAAAAACCGAAGCAAGGTGGGATGCTCTGATTCATTGGATCTTGTCTACCTGTCCAACCTGTAACAACAGAGCATAGGAAGCCAATGTAAAATGACAACATATATATGTAACTACTTGGACTTTGGGTTTATGTCTATTAGTATGTCAATTAAAGCACATTCACTGTTTGGAGTACCTGATGTCCTCCACAGTTATGATATAATTTTCACTGGATCTATGTCAGGAAATCCACAATGTTTGATGAGTTTATAATTGATGAAGGAAACAAAAGATGGATTTAGTACAAATCTTTATTCAGCACAACAATTGATTTGATCTATCCTTCATCTGTTCCATAGGGGTAGAATATTGTGTATCTAATTGTATGGCACCAATCAGTGCAGGTTGTGTCACTTCAGGTGTCTGAAGTAACACAGCCTGCACTGATTGATGCAACACAACTAAATGCATAATATCCTACCCCTGTGGGACAGATGCAGTACGGATCAAAACAACCATTGTGCTGAATAAAGATTTGTACTAAATCCATCTTCTATTTTCTTCATCAATTATATATATATATATATATATATCCAAAGATTTAAATTTAAGAGAGAGATTTGATGCTAATATCCATTATTATTGTAATTTATTCTTATGTCAACATTTCTATATAAAGCTATATTTGACCGTCAAATTTAAGTCAAACATATAAGTTGCCTTACACGTCTTCAGGAAATACATTTGAGAACAAACAAAAATCAAACAAATTTAGATTTTTTTGCGGTGAAATCTCCTGCTATATTGGTAACGATTATATGGTTTTCTATGAAAAATATATATATATATATATATATATATATATATATATATATATATATATATATATATATGATAATGAAAGTGGCTTTTTCACAATTTACAACTGAAAAGCAGAAATATAGATGTCACTAATAAATATGCATAAGCATTATGACTAACAAAGAAAGTGTAGGTTGTTGGACCCTCATATGTTGAAACCAACAGAAGAGTCTGTCTCTGCATGTGTGGTGTGTGTATGTATGTGTATACACACGTGCATAGAACCATACTTACATGCACACGCACACATTGTAAGGATAGGGGGATATCTTTGTTTGATTGAGCCAATCTGTTAGAACACAGCCAGACTTGTTTGTTCAACACATGCTGACAGTGATTCAGTTTTATTAAAGATAAATGAGTTTTCACTATTTTACAAGATCATTGACCGATGGTCAGTGACTTTGTCGGAATAAAAATAGAGCACTTCCATATTTCCCACCTCTGTCACAATGGTTGATGTGTTTTTTTAATCTCGTTTCAAAACATCATGTATATGTATCCATGTGTATGCAAGAGGAGGAGAAAGAGAAAGAGACACTAAATTAGACTACATTTGCAAATCAGTTAAAATTATTATTGTTATATATGCATACTATCTTTTATCTTTCACTTGTTGCTGTCATTTGACTGTGGCCATGCTGGGGCAGTGCCTTGAAGGGTTTTAGTTGAACAAATCAACCCTCCCCACTTGTACTTATTCTATCAGTCTCTTACCAAATTGCCAAGTTCCAGGGACATAAACATACAGCACAAGTTGTCAAGCAGTGGTGTGGGGCAAACACAGACATAAAAGACATACTCACATACATGCACATATATGTATATATATGTATATCTTATATGTATATCTTATACTGACTGGCTCCTGTAGGATTTTCGAGTGAGATCGTTGCCAGTGCCCCTGGACTGGCTTGTGCGGGTGGCACATAAAAGACACCATTTCGAGCGTGGCCGTTTTCGTGCGGGTGACACGTAAAAGCACCCACTACACTCTCTGAGTGGTTGGCGTTAGGAAGGGCATCCAGCTGTAGAAACTCTGCCAAATCAGACTGGAGCCTGGTGTTGCCATCCGGTTTCACCAGTCCTCAGTCAAATCGTCCAACCCATGCTAGCATGGAAAGCGGACGTTAAACGATGATGATGATGATGATGATGATCTTCTGTCTGTGTATGTTTTCTCTATGCACAGCCAAACTGCTGGATCAGTCTGTACCAAATTTGGCATGAAGGTTTTTCATTACTCAGGGAAAGTTCTAGTAGGGGTCAAATTTTTCCCTTGCCCATATAGGGGGCTGTAGCCCACCTATACAATGCTTCCAATTTTTTTTTTTGCATTGTTATAATACCAAATTTGGCATGAAGGTTTTCCATTACTCAGAGAAGGTTGTGGGGGGGGGGGGGCAAATTTTGGCCCTTGTCCATATAGGGGCTGTAGCCTACCCTATATGACCCTTCTGAATTTTTTTCAGCAGTATAATAGTTTCACTTTTCGTAACACTAGAGTTTCACTTTTATTGTTTCACTTTTATTCTTACTCTGTGTGTGTGTGTGTGTGTGTGTGTGTGTGTGTTTCCTCTATGCACGGCCAAACCGCTGGATCAATCTGTACCAAATTTGGCTGTCTGGAAAGTACATCGGTTATGTTTTTTCACTTTAAAGGTAAACGATTCTGAAATGCTTTCTAATTGCAATAATGAAACAATAGGTTTAAAGAAAAGAAAAAGAAACAGTAAGGTATCTAAATAACAAAAGGTGTTCATGTGGACACACACTTATACACTGTCGGATATCTTTCAATTTATACGATAAACTTTGTAAATTTTAAAGCTCACTATTCCCGTGACACAATTTGGAGATATTGACATGAGTTATTCAAATAATTGTTTGTAGTCCCCCCCCCCAATACAGCCCTTTTTTTTTCCAGCAGTATAATAGTTCCACTTTTCATAACACTAATTTCACTTTTATTCTTACTATCTGTGTGTGAGTGTGATGCGTTTGTTTCCTCTATGTATGGCCAAACTACTGGACCAATCTGTACCAAATTTGGCTGCCTGGGAATTATGTCAGTTTTGTTTTTTCGATTTAATGGTAAATGATTTTGAAATGCTTTTTAATTGTGTTAATGAAACAAGAGATTTAAAGAAAAAGAAACAGTAAGGTTTCTAAATAACAAAAGGTATTCATATGGACACATGCTTATACACAGTAGGATATCTTTCAATTTATATGATTAACATTATAAATTTCAAAGTTCAATATTCCCATGTTATAAGTTAGAGATATTGACATGAGTTATTCAAATAATTGTTCGTGGAATGGACCTAATAAAATTAGCTAGAGTACACTTGATATTTCATATTTAAATCCGATATGACTATTTCTACTTGGATATTAGTCCTACCTCAGATTTGAAATCAGATCTATAATTTTCCCCTAGCCATATGGTCTATTGGCACAGCCAAACTACTGGATCAATCTGTACCAAATTTGGCATGAAGGTTTTTCATTACTTGAGGAAAGTTCTACGGGATGTCACTAAAGTTTTAGCTTTTTTTCAAAAACAGAAATATGTTTTACATACCTGTCGTATACGTCGGTTTTGTTTTTTTTCACTTTAAAGGTAACTGATTCTGATAGAAGCAAACACGATATTGAATAATTTTCTGTCATATGTCTACGACCCCACCTCTTTTTTTTAAAGTAAAGATAAACACTTTTTAATTGTGATAATGAAACAAGAGGTTTAATCCTTACCACCAAAATTCATTTCTCTTGGGAAATATAAGGGTGATGATGTCTTCATTCCACAGATCCCATTAATCCCATCTGACTTCCCTATGAATTTAAACGGCTCCAGTTCCCTGTGAAACTAAGTTTTGCTATGTCCATAAACAAATCTCAAGCACAATCTCTCAATGCTGTTGGGCTTAACCTTGCTTCTCCTTGCTTCTCTCATGGGCAATTATATGTAGGATGTTCATGAGTTGGAAGTCCCAAAACGCTTCTTCTTTGTACGCCAATTAAAGGACACACTGAAAACATTGTATATTTAGAAGTTCTTCAAAATTAAACTGGGATTGATTTCAGGATTTGTTTTGATAACTTTGTTTATACTCATGTCATAGGATAGAACTTTTCTGAAAATACCTTTTTTATCAGAATAAATATATTTATTTCCTTTAATATTCTTTAAATTTCCGAGTAATGCTGAGTACTTAAGCTAGTATATATATATATATATATATACGAAAGGGTTCTTTCAGTTTCCGTCTACCAAATTCACTCACAAGGCTTTGGTCGACCCAAAGCTATAGTAGGAGACACTTGCCCAAGATGTCACACAGTGAGAATGAACCTGGAACCATGTGGTTGTGTAGCAAACTTCTTATCACACAGTCACACCTGTCTCTTCTAAATTACTCAATACAAGGTTGTCTTTGATAAGGCAGAAGAGTAATACTTAAGTAACTTGACCTCAGAATATTAATTGAACAAGAATGAATGAAAATGTCAATCCCCAATGAGATTTTAGCTTAGCAAGGAATCTCTTGTATTTGATAACTATAATGTAGAATAAACAGTTAATGTGCAACTGAACATTATGTAATCAAAACTAGAACATCATGTAATCAAGACTGAGACAGACCAATAACTGATGAACTTTCCTCTGAGACTGAACTGGATTGATCTGATGCATTTTTTTCTTTTTCTTTTTGGTGGTGGGGGTACTGATTTATAGTTGGTAGTATCAGATTAATCTGATACTTATTCTTGAAAGCTTGGGGAACTGACCAGCGGACTGTGGTCAGAGAGTGAATTAGTTTGATCTGGTAAATTATAACAACTAGGTAAACTAATATAATATTGAATAAAACATTTTGTTCAGAAACAGGAACTTCAGGAACAGATATGAACCCATGGCACACAAACAGATGGTTGGAGGATTTTACCCATTAGGCCATCTCACCTCTTCAGCCAGAACTATTGCTACTATTTTCACTATTACCAGTTCCATACTTCAGTGATCATTATTATGACAAATACTTTCTCTATTACCACCACTATTACAAATAGATAATAAATATATAATTTGGTTACATCATGGATCAACAATTTTAAATTCTAAATGGTTCATTTTGATTTTTGCCCATTTTCTAGTGGCCTACAAACTGTATATTATGTAGCTTTTGCACATCAAACAAAAATCCCTGCACATGCCCTCATCTCCAACACTAGCAGTCCTTATTTATATCAGAAAAAATTAGCCAACAAATGTATTTAATTTGAATAAGTTTTAGATGTAATCCAAAATCCACAGAGATCATCACTGTAGCCCACTTGTGCACCATAACATAGTTGTTGCTAATACCTGGGCTATACCTTGAGATAATCTATAAACCATACATTTCAATGTTTCCATGTTTCTACTCTTTCCATATGCATAAGCATATACTCTCCAGTGTTAGAGATAACTTGGTGAGATTAGTGCAGTTAATGTTCAAGATTGGCTGTTGAAATTTAAGGGTTGAAGGACAATTTTGGCCACAGTTCATAAACAGTGTGTTGAGGATTTTTAAAATACTATTTAAAGACTTTAAAAAATCTGTACAAACACACAGTGGTTCTTAACCATTTGTTCCCCTATGGATCTCTTTGATTCCTATTTTACTCAGATGGACCCTTCAATCTTCAAAAAAATTCTATTATATTTTTATAACCAAATATTATGAGAAATTGTTTTAAAAAATCTGTGAAAATAACCAATTTATTGCACATAAATTTTAACAATAGAATCTTATGTGGACCCCCAAGGGCCATATGGACCCCAGTTGAGAACCACTGCTTTAACATATCGAAAAATATCTTATATTCGTAATTTTGTAAAATAGGTATGATAGTTGTAATAGAGACTTTAGTCTCTCTCTATCACCTTTCAACAGCATTTTATATATGAAGAGACATTAGAACAATTAACAACATATTAAAAAGGTTTTATTTATGACTATGATGCTTGGTTTCACAATTCCTATCATTCAGCTTAGCAGCCGCTGATTAAGTTGTAGTTTGGTAACGGAAGGTTAAGGTCTCCCTTGATGCCTGCCAGAGAACAAGTATGATTAATACAAATTGAGCCATAATTTTCTTTATTCTTTTCCCTTAAAATTTTGACGTTAAAATATAGTTTTCTTCGAATTATTGATGCAATAATTTTAAACTTTCCATGCAAAGTGTGTCAGTAAATTTTTGCTTAATTGCCAGAGCATCCCTAAGTTTTTAAAAAAAGCCATGCTCTAGTGAGGCATAAGTGTTTTGAGTAAAGTGTGACATGGGACACAAATGCAACACCTGTCTGATGGAGGGCATATGGGTGTGCTGTGTTGGTAAGAATGTATGTGTCTACAAAGTGTTTGCTATGTTTTATGTAGTGAAAGGTAGAATAATTTGATGCTATGTTTATCGTAGTGTTCTTATTTAATCTCAGGTTTGTTATTTAACTTATAGATCTAATGTAAGGCATTTTCAGCATGACTGTTCTGCCTTTCTGTATGTTTATAACTACATTGTCCTGTATGTACTTCCTTTTTTCAACATTGTGTGTTATTTGAGGGAAATTTGGCTGCTGTTTCTAGCTGGTCGAGTTGCCATGCAGTGGTTCGCTTGTTGGCTCATGTATTGTGACATAATGCTTGATGTTGTGTCGTGAAATGTTGCTACTTAACCACAGGTCAACTCTAATCTAACAGATATGATCAAAGGCAATCTAGTCATGACCATCTTGTCTTTTCAGGGGTGTGTTGGACTATATACGTAATGTACTTTTGTTAGGCCTATCACACTAGGTGATTTTTAGTATTTTGGCATTGTTGTGCACTGTGATAGGTCTTCATTTCCACAAGTTTTATTCATAAATATTAAATGGTGGTGGTGGTGGCAGTTATGGCAGTTTGGTGGTATGTGTTGTTTAGCCTAAGGTCATCCCTGGTTGAACTGAACTAAGAGCAAAAGTATTCCAGCCATGACCATCCCATTTTTCTTACATACCAGGAATTACATTATCCACTATATCTATCCTTTATTGTTTGAGACAGTAGGATGTGTGTTGAGGGAGATTTGACTACTGTTTCTAGCAGAGCAAGCAATCTTCATAGAAGCTTCCTGGCTGGTCATAGTAGTGTTAGAATGTTATTGGTGGTGGTGGTAGTATTAGTAGCAGTGATAATGGTGTTGGAGGTGGTAATAGTAATGTCGATGATGATGGTGGTGGTAGTAGCAGTAGTTGTAGTGATGGTAGGGTGAGTGGTAGAACCAAGCTGCTGAAGAACCATGTATGACACTTATCACTAGTTTTTAATAGCAGTGCCTACAGCTCTCCTGTGTGTGCACTCACACATGCATACACATGCCTATCTGTTCACTTACCAGAAAGGCCTTATAGGCACCCACTATATCCTAGATCTTGCTCTGCTTCACTAATTGCAGACATATAACATATACATACATACATACATACATACATACATCATCATCATCATCGTTTAACGTCCGCTTTCCATGCTAGCATGGGTTGGACGATTTGACTGACGACTGGTGAAACCAGATGACTACACCAGGCTCCAATCTGATTTGGCAGAGTTTCTACAGCTGGATGCCCTTCCTAACGCCAACCACTCCGAGAGTGTAGTGGGTGCTTTTACGTGCCACCGGCACGAAGGCCAGTCAGGCAGTACTGGCAACGGCCACGCTCAAAATGGTGTATTTTACATGACTACAGACTAGGTGAGGAACTGATGATGGTGGTGGTGTAGTTGGTGTCAGTTCGATGTTGTTGCTTATCCAGTTCAGTCCTGATTGAGTATACATGTCCAAAAACATTCCAACAGTGACCATCCCATATAAACATTCTCTTTTTAAAATGCCAGGATGAGAGTTAAGTTTTGGCTGCTATCTCTAGCAGGTTAAGTAACTTCAGAGATAGCTCACTTACCATGTTGTAGGAGTATTGGTTGTGTATTTGTCTTCCTTATTGTTGCTGTTTAACCCCAAGTGAGTGTTACAATTACAGATGATTCCAGCCTTGACTATCTCATTTTTTCATGTCTGTCTAGGACTATAATTTCTAATGTATTTTCCTTTCTAAAAACATCAGAGTCCAATGTTAAGGAGGTTTAGTTACTATTTCTAGCTGGTCAAACAATCACCTAGAAGTTCCTTTGTCATGTTTGGTGTTGTTATTGGTTTTAGCTGGTGTTTAACCGAGATCATGTGCAGAATTCAGTTTCTCCTTATGACTATGTAGAGATATACTATCCAGTGTGTTCTTTCTTTGTAAGACAGGTGTAATTTGAGGGATGTTTGGCTACTATTTCTGGTAAATTGATTGTCCATGTAGTGGCTGCCTCATTGGCTTTTTCTTCTCCTTCTTCTTCTTCTCCTCCTCCTCCTCCTCCTCTAAGGGAGTGCAGTGAACTTTTTACATTCTAGAAATGTTTCTGTTGTTTATGAATTTATTGGAGCCTTGGAGGTATTTTACATTCTGGATTTCCTTATTGGTTTTTCAGGTACGTAATGGAAGAAACGGGTCAAGGCTATATAGTCTGGATGAAACATGTGTATCCTGTGCTTTAATTTTCTCACTTTTTTTTTTATTTAAGTACATTTAGAGAAGTGTTTGATAAGGAGATTTGTTGGTTATTGAAGTGTTGGTATATACTACTTAAAGTTATTATTTCTGTGTGCCTGTTATGGAGTTGTTGATGTGGATAATTATTTTGTATAATGTTTCACTACTTGTTTCGCGGTTCATATCGGATACAAATGTGTGCCAGGTTTTTCTTGCTTTTCTTTATCTTTTTTATTTTCTTGTTCAATTGTTTGATGCTGTGTTTTATTTTTGTCGTCATCCTTGACCAAACGTATCTATAATCATGAAGGCATTCCAACCATCACCATTACGTTTTTCAGGGGCTAGATAACCCTTTTGTTGCCTGGTGTTGACGTGTTTTGTTTGGGATTAATCCCCATTTTTTATCAAGATGGTTCTTTCAGTTTTGTAGTCAAGTTTCATTTTGCATGTGTTTCATGTTGCTTTGTGGGAAAGTTTGTTTTCAGATGCATCTAGTTATGTGTTGTCATCATCATCATCATCTTTTAACGTCCATTCTATGCAGTAAAAGTTGGTGACTGTAATTGTTGCTATTGTTTTCCTTTAAACCCAGGTCAACTCTGATCAAAGATATTCCAACACAAACCTTTTTTTTTTTTTTGTTTGTTTCAGTCATTTTGACTGTGGCCATGCTGGAACACCGCCTTTAGTCGAGCAAATCGACCCCAGCACTTATTCTTTGTAAGCCCAGTACTTATTCTATTGGTCTCTATTGCTGAACTACTAAGTTACGGGGATGTAAACACACCAGCATCAGTTGTCAAGTGATGTTGTGGGAGAGACAAACACAGACACACAAACACACACACATATGTATATATATATACGACGGGCTTCTTTCAGTTTTTGTCTACTAAATCTACTCTCAAGGCTTTGGTTGACCCGAGGCTATAGTAGAAGACACTTGCCCAAAGTGCTACATAGTGAAACTGAACCCGGAACCATGTGGTTGATAAGCAAGCTGCTTACCACACAGCTACTCCTGCACCTATAGGAGTATCTAAGTTTGTATTACTTAATGTGTTCCTTCTATTTTAAAACAGTGGTATGAGATTGAAGTGTTATTTGGCTGACACTTCTAGCAGGTCGAGCAATTATGTAGAGCAGGCATGGGCAACCCTTTTTGAGAAGCGGGCAGTGTGAAACATGGTTCATCATCAGGCAGGCCACACTACTAAAAAATTTCAAGGTAATTTTTAGTGAGGCATGCCATTCAGAAAGTCCCATGGGCTCATGACTGATGTAGAGGCTTCTTCATGTTTAAGGGATGATGACTATGATGTGTAGCTCCAGGGCAGCCCTGATTGAGCACACTTTTGGTCAAAGGTAATCTGACCATGTTTTGTATATCATTTTTCCTTTGTGCCTATCTTTATTTAAAACAATGGCATGTGATTCATGGGAGATTGGCTGCTATTTTTGGCAGTCATTTTATATACAAACATGTTGTTTGTGGTTTAGAGTGGGCATGAATATTTTCCAATTTGTGTATCTTCTCTAATTTTTTTTGTATATGGACAGTTGACTCCTTCTACTTGGGTTATATTCTATGTAGGCTAGCACTAAAAATACTGTAGATGGAATTAACCTTTTAGCATTCAGATTTCTTTGTCAAATGTAATGCTTATTTATTCACATTGTTTTGAATTAATCATGCATTACTTTGTAGCTTTAAGATTTCAACAGTGTGTTTGTGTATTTCTAGAATGATACTGTAGGATAAGTGTGAGAGTTTGGATGTTGTCAGTTTTAACATAAAACAGGTAGAATATGTGAGCCAGTTATGGCTGGATTAATTGCTGAAGGGTTAGCAGATGATGGTGGTGGTGTTACAAGGATTATGAATGGAGGGATATTACATGGACAGAATCAAAAAAACAGTAGGAGTTGGGTTTCACAGAATCAATTGAAAGGCAGTTATGAAAATATGCAAATAGAATGAAATGAGTTGTCTCACCTAGGGCTAATCAAAGCACCCATGCATTCAGGATTACTTTGACTAC
The DNA here is from genome assembly GCF_046866305.1 of Octopus bimaculoides. Classification (NCBI taxonomy): domain Eukaryota; kingdom Metazoa; phylum Mollusca; class Cephalopoda; order Octopoda; family Octopodidae; genus Octopus; species Octopus bimaculoides. The sequence continues at coordinate 47,675,669 of NC_142930.1, read as the reverse complement.
CAAGCGCAAGTGCCCTTTTCAAGCTGTGTTCTTCAGCCAGCATGTGCATTAAAGTTCACTATCTTCAACAAACTACTACTTCTAAACAATCCAGCAATGTGCTGCTAGAAAACTGGACTTATCTGCCTAAGATTCAAAGACTCATATCCACCATGAACTATATTTGTGACTTTGTTTCCATGTCATGCCTCTGCTTGGACCCACTGAATGCTTTTGTTCCATCATGTCTAAGCCTTAGCTCTGATAATACAACCTTCATATTTTCTCGTTGAAGAAATGGTGAAGAACCATTTTTTGTCACTACCCTGTCAGTTGTAATGATTTTTCTAATCACCTCTTCACATCTAGTAATGAGCACTCCCTCTAATCTATTGCTTTATGTTGCTAATTTTTTGCTGTATTTTCTCATTTCATCTCTAGTGACTATCTTCAGAAAGGCCCACCACTAGTTGCTGAGAATTTCCTCTATTTTCTCCCACATAACCACTTTATTGGGCTTTCTGTAACGGGCCTCTGTCTGTATGTCCATCTTGAGTTGTATGTGCAGATCAAAAACTCGTGGTCTCTGTAGTTGACCAGTTGGACACTGTATGCTACTCTCATCTTCTAACCTAACAATTATTCTATCTTGATGCAATCTAAATGACATGATGCAGGTAACATTTGAGAAATTCAGTCAAAACAATTCAGACAATAGACACTGTCTGCACAAATCTCCAAGAATTTTAAAGTTTTTATTAATGGCAGAAGTTTATGCAGTTTGGGGAAGAATATAGTAAAATATATTGAACCCAGTACTTCAATGATTCTTGTATTACCAGCACTTAAGGCGTGGAAAATAAAGATGGTCCTGACAGAATTTGAACTCAAAGTGTAAATATTTTCTTCTTTATGTCTTTTGTTGTTGGTGATCCCTAACATTTAATAAAAGTGGTTCCAAATAATCAGAGTATTAGCGGTGTTACTGAAGTAACATGCTCTGTTGTGTGAGGAAGTGTGTTAGCTGTTGGAACCATTTGATGCTGCAGAGAAAGCCTTAAACATCATAACTTCTTATTTTCCATTTCCTAAAAGTATTTTATTTTTGAGCAGTTCATATTACATCTAGTACACTTTCCATCAGTGACTATTGCCACATTTGTCACCACTGCCAACTCCACCATTATCACCAACATAACCATCACCAACTGTATTACCATCAATATAATTGCTAATGAGGAGTCCTCTTCACAGTCACTCAAATTCAAAGAAATAGCTGTCAATTCTCCCTCAGATAGCATCTCATTCATCATCATCATCATCATCATCGTTTAACGTCTGCTTTCCATGCTAGCATGGGTTGGACGATTTGACTGAGGACTGGTGAAACCGGATGGCAACACCAGGCTCCAATCTGATTTGGCAGAGTTTCTACAGCTGGATGCCCTTCCTAACGCCAACCACTCAGAGAGTGTAGTGGGTGCTTTTACGTGTCACCCACATGAAGGCCAGTCAGGCGGTACTGGCAACGGCCACGCTCAAAATGGTGTATTTTATGTGCCACCCGTGAAAAAAAGGAAATGAGATAATATAGTATAGCATATACTGTTTCTGAGAGAAAAACAAGCTTGTTAATAAGCAGGAATGATGACAGGACTCTGATATGATCAGGGACATGGCATTGCTCAGTATTCAGACAAGGAGTAAGTATAAATTCCATTTGCTTTAACCAATTTAAGTATGACAACCAAGAGTTGGATTGAAGGCCAATAGAAAAATGAACTTTGTATGCAGCAGATGCCACTGGAGCAGTATGTACTATGAGTGTACTAGTAAAGGATTCTCTTAAATTCCTGGATGGCTCACTAGAAGTATTTGATAGCATCTGTTATCTAAGAAACATACTTAACAGGTGAAATGATACTCTGAAAGTATAATAGCCAGATTAAGAATGAGTTGGAAAAAATTCTCCCTCAGAGTGAAGAGTAGATGGTATGGTGCTTGTATTAGAAGTGCAATGCCTGATGGTTTCAAGACCTAGATCTTCAATACAGAAGATTTAGGAAAATTGAAATGAAACAAAACTAGCATGCTTAAATAGATGTGTAATGTTAGTGTGCATGAATGCCAGAGTAGAAATGTGCTAAGCAATAAACCGAATAGGAGAGGAGTCAGGTGTTGAGTGCAAGAGAGGAGGTCATGCTGGTATGGGGAGGTTATACTTGTTGAGGGGTGACTGTTGCATGCAAATTTGCCAAGTATTCCAAATTAAGGAAACCTGAGAGAGAGAGAGACAGAGAGAGAGAGATGGTAGTAAACTTGAGACAATGTAATGAAAGCTGACCTATCTTAACAAAAGACTTACTAACTGGAAAAATGTGGTGCTACAGCAGCAGCCATCCCCCAGTAGCAAAATGCAATCTAACACAAGATTAGTGTTTAGAAGTTGGTACATATATGCGCCCCCCCCCCCCCCACCAACACACATAAAATCATCATCATCCTTTTAACATCCACTTTCGCATGTTTGCATGGGTCAGGCGGAAATTGTTGAAGCAGATTTTCTGCAATTGGATGCCATTGTTGCCACCCCCACTTATTTCCATGTAAGGTAATACTTTTTTTTCCTTAACTGGATGTTTTCATGCAATGTCAAGGCAAGGTTACAACACATGCACACACACACACACACACACACACACGCTCGTGCGCACATACATATATACATATATATCATTATTATTATTAAGTTAAAAAACAGGGATCTATTGGATACACCTTAATTTGTTAATTACTTAACATATTCACCTTCAATTGTTTCATTTCACAAAATTTGTGAAATGAAACAATTGTAGGTGAATATGTTAAGTAATTAATAAGTAAATTTGTATCCATTAGCTCTCTCTGTTTTTGAACTCAATAATAACATTTGATATTTAATGATATTTTATATAATATATTCATTGAAGAAATATCTCTTCAAAATATAATATATTAAACCGGTGTATCTTGGATAAAATACCCCTATAAGAGGTTTAAATATCATCATTGTGGCTAATATATATATAAAGTGACTTCTTTCAGTTTCCATCTATTAAATACATTCACAAGGGTTTGGTTGGCCTGGGGGTATAATAGAAAACACTTGCCAAGGTGCAATGCAGTGGGACTGAACTCAGAACCATGTGATCGGGAAGGAAGCTTCTTACTTCACAGCTATACCTGCACCTACCCATATATATATATATATATATATATATATATATATATATATATATACATATATATATATATATATATATATATATATATATATATACTGGAGTAAGCACATAAAATGTGCAACAAGGTGGAAAAACGAGTACTCAAATACCAGAGGTAGAGTAATATGCTTTATTTAAAAGTAGCTGAAATATAACAAAAGACTGTTACTCTGAGTTTCACGTTCCCATTCATCGGACAGTTTACTGTCCCTTCTCATTATATCCTCACTCTCTTTCTGTAACTCATCCCCTTATCACACAGCTTCCTCCTCATCTCTCTACCATCTGGGTAGTCTACACTTTGTCATCCACTTTGCTTCACTCTGACACCATCATCCTTCTCTTGGCCCACATATGCAAGAAGCTATACTTAGACCACTAGCTTCACCCTACTATACTCATCCTGCTGTACTACCTACTAGCGCATTTCCAGATGACCTTTATTGTCACCCAACACGTGCACTTGCTTTTCTCACTACCCTTTATTCCACTTCAATGGTGCTCACCAACCTGTCTTTCATTTGCTGCTCTCATTGCATTCACCGACTGATCCTCTTCTCTCTTTCTCTCCCCACAGACTCCCCAGCTAGGATGCACTCTCTGCACTCGCATTCTACCCTCTTAACTCCATGTACTCTCCAGTTTCTCCTTCTCTCACTGTCCTCTCCCCACAGCTCTACTGTCTCCTCAGTAACTTTCGTAGCCTACACTATCATGCCTCCATGCCTTACATTCAATAACTCACTGGATTCTTCACCACTCATCTATTTCATGTCTTCATTTCCCTCACACCTTCCATCCATACTCATCCTTATAATGTAAGATTGTTTTGGACCCCCATACAGAACCCACCTTACCACTCTGTGCTTTCATTTTCCTTCGTATTAACCCCTCACACAAAGCCCTTCCTTTTTCTCATGTTCTATGCTATACTCCCTCCCCAAATAATTTCTATGCCACACACACATACACACATGCAACTTTGTTGCTTAAATGAATATACAGATGCAAAAACTCAGTTATGTCTCAGTTTATACATGTACATATATATATATATATATATATATATATATATAGGAATAAACAATGGTACAAATTAGTACCAACAATTGCTAGAAATAAGAGTAAAAAAAGATTGATCATTTGAATTTAGTGCTCACTTTCAATGGTTTTTCTCATAAGTTTGTACAAGGCATGCTACCATTTTTAATCCGGAGTACCAGTAAGACCCTCTGATAAGAAAGAAGATCATAATGACCAGAGTTCGAGACCACATGATGAGGATATGTTTGTATACTTCAATTTGTGAGCTCATCTCACCATAGAAAGGTGCTTTAAGCTTGCTCACTCGCACTCATTCAATTTCATGAGTTGTCCTTCAGTACTTTGCCCATGTCTTCCTGGGTCTCTCTCTTCCATGTGTTCCATCTACTTTGAGAGGTTGGCACTTCTTTATGGAGCTGTTGGCATCCATTTACATCACATGATCAAACCAGTGTAATGTCTGCAAACATGTCCTCTTGAATGAATATGTGATGGATCCTTATTTCCCTCCAGTATAGCATGAGCAGTTTAATATCTGATTTTTAATGTTTTTATAGTTGTTTAGTCCCATGTTATTCCTGAACAAGCTTATAATCAAAGGCATTCCACCCATGACCATCTTGTCTTTTGTATGTCAGTGATTATATTCTATAATGTATCATTCTTTATCTAAGTTGGTTGCAGTGAGGAAGGTTGTTATTTTAACATATAGAAACTACCTTGTTGGCTTCTGGCTTCTCCTTTGCAGTAGTAATGGGTGGGGAACAGGTTCTACAAGACACCGGTTGTTGGTTCCAAAAGGGTTGCTATATGATTTCATTAATGTATACATGAGTGACTATATATGTATTTGAGGTCAATGCCATGTTTTCACACCTGTCAATATCCTCAGTGAACTGTTGCAGATCTGTCATGTCAAGATTGTGGTGGTATATATATATATATATATATATATATACACATACACACACACACACACACACACACACACACACACACACACACACACACGTGTGTAAGTCAAATCTCTGAATCTGTCTTTCTCCCTCTCCCTATCCATCCATCCATCCATCTATCTATCTACCGTAAATTCTCAAGTATAGTCCGCCCTTAAGTATAATACGCAGGAGATTTTTAAGGGGTTGTAGCTCTGAAAAACCTAAACCTTGTGTATAATATGCACCCGTTCTCGAACTTGGGTCAAGGAGGTCGATTTAACGTCCTTGGTTTGTAAACATGCATCCGGTAACGTCCTTTATTATTATTATTGTACATACAACATAATGCAAACGTGTAGCTTTTTTGTGCACTTTGTTTGCAGAAAATAAAGAAATAACAGGAAATAACGTCAGTGAAAAATAAATATAGCTTAAGGTATTTTTGCGCCCGACATCACAAAATGCATCTGAATAAACATTGCCGGACAGCAAATAGAGACTCAGACATTGCTTAGAAAATATTTTTCATTTTTAACCTCGTATATAGTATGCACTAAGGATTTTGACCTTTAAATTTTGGGGGAAAAATGCGGATTATACTCGAGGATTTACAGTATCTATCTATCTATCAGCTCTCTCTCTCTCTCTCTCTCTCTGTATATATATATATATATATATATATATATATATATATATATATATATATATATATATATATACACATATATATATATATAACGTGAATTGTTATATATATATATATATATCATAAATATAAGGGATTAGCAATTGAGTTGCTTCTCCAACATACTGAAAATTCAGAAACAGCAGTCAAAGAACTACCGTTTCTAAACTACAAATTTTTCTCTAAAACGGATGGCGATATTTATGGCACACATAGAACAAAAAACCGGAGGGAAAAGCACAAACAAAACAAGCCTTTAGTTAATTGGGTACGAATCGTTTCATGGTTAAGCGAACGAAAACTTCACTATTCCAATCTTCAGCCCAAATATTCTGATAAATTTGAAAGTGTCTCTAAAAAAATTCACGGTAATCCTCGGCCACGCGACACCAAAAATCAACGATAAGAAAGGCACTTACTTTCAAATTTATCAGAATATTTGGGCTGAAGATTGGAATAGTGAAGTTTTCGTTCGCTTAACCATGAAACGATTCGTACCCAATTAACTAAAGGCTTGTTTTGTTTGTGCTTTTCCCTCCGGTTTTTTGTTCTATGTGTGCCATAAATATCGCCATCCGTTTTAGAGAAAAATTTGTAGTTTAGAAACGGTAGTTCTTTGACTGCTGTTTCTGAATTTTCAGTATGTTGGAGAAGCAACTCAATTGCTAATCCCTTATATTTATGATGATAAATGGTCTTACCGATAAAGGTTTATTTCATACTGAACTACTTGGCAAAATTGTTAATTGTTAAAGGGTAGACCATCAATACTTGGAGGCTGTCCTCATAGCAGCCGGCTTCGGTCCCATTTTCCGCGGCTGGATGGCTGCCTTGTACAGAGGCATCCGTTCGGTAGTTCGCGTCAATGGGCATCTATCAAGACCCTTCGACATTGCACGTTCGGTCCGTCAGGGATGCCCCCTCTCGTCGCTTCTGTACGTGTTGACTCTCGAGCCACTACTGCGGAAGCTGGCGACGCTGAGGGGCATCCCGCGAGAGTTGGGATGCGGGACGAGCGTGTCGGCATACGCGGACGACGTCACCATCATAGTGTCTAGCCAAAAGCACATCGAGCTTGTCGGCGAGACACTGAGAGACTACGAAGCGGTAACGGGAGCGAAAATCAACCGGGATAAGTCAGTGGGCTTGCGGCTCGGCACCTGGAGAAGCAACCCCATGCCGTCAAGTAGCGCCTCCGTCGTGGGACGTTGGACTGACGGTCCGGTTGAGATGCTCGGGGTCTGGTTTGGTCCAGACCTCCAAACGGAGAAGAACTGGGACGAGATAACGAGAAGGGTGGCCACTCTAGCCCGGCAATGGGCCGAGAGGAAGCTTTCCCTGAAAGGTCGGGCGGAGGTGGCGAACACGTACATCGCGTCCGTCATCTACTACCGCCTGACCGGCGTTCCTTGTCCCGACCCTACCATCACCAAACTGGAGCGCATCCTCTTCCGCTTCTTGTGGAAAGGAAGCGTTCCGATGGTTAGGCGATCCGTTTGCTGCCAACACCCGTTAAAAGGAGGACTGGGCATGCCGTGGTTGATGATGCGCAGACACGCGCTGAGACTGCGACATCTCCGGCTCTACGTAGACAGCGGTGAACAGGTGTGGTCACCGTTTGTGCGGCGCGCTTTCCCGCAGCTCGTCTCCATGACCGAACTGCAGTCATGGATCAAGAAGAGGCCGAGGAAGGGCGAATGGCACCGCGAGTGTCGCGCTGCTCTTCGGCAACTCCAACAACCCGGGTCACCTATAGTGGATTAGTGGAGGGAAGGTACGACGACGATCTCGGGGCGAACCTGGGCGTCGACGAGGAATACCTGACCCGCCTGTTTAAGACGACCTTCGGGCCGGGACCTATGGACAACTTCCAGAGATCCCTGGCCTGGCAGTGCTATCGAGAAGCACTACCCGTTCGGGATAAGCTCTACAGGCATGGCTCGAGAAACACGGGGCCGACCTGTCCGAGATGCCGGCAGAGCGACGAAACCGTTCTGCACGCACTCGTACAGTGTCCCACCATTTCCGAGCTGTGGGCTTACGTCGAACAACTGCTATCGCGTGTGGGACGAGTCGGTCTATCAGCCGAGTCTATCGTGAATATTGTCGCGCCTCCTTCCTTTAAACGGGAAGGAAGAGCTATTTTCATCGTACTTGTGGCTATGGCGAAAGAATGTGTATGGTGGACGCGTCTGAAAGGTCTAGAGACAAAGACTTTCCTCTCTGGGCAATCTCTCATCAACTTCTTCAAGTATCACCTGAAGAGGAAGTTGAGAGTAGAAAGGGAAGTCTTGTCTAGTGAATGCTTCAAAAAAAGATGGGTGAATGTAGCAAGGATGGCACGTGTGAACGACGGAGCCATCTTGAGCATAACCCTATGAACAAGAAAAAAAAATAAAACAAAAAGGCAAAAGAGAGTCACTTACTGTTATAGTTTCTTCAATGAGAATATTGACCAAGGTTACCGTGGTCTTTTCCGTGGGCTTTTCCTTCCACGGCTAAACCTAAACTGTCCTCCCCTCTTTTTACACGAGAACATTACTGTGTGATACACGATCCCTATTGATCGGCCTTTCCTTTTCTTTTTTTTTCGATCCCTTTTGATCGAACTGCCCCTTTTTCCCTTCCTACGATCCCTTTTGATCGACACCACCAATTTTTTTTTTTTTTTTTTTTTTTTTTTTTTTTTTTTTCCTTCCTTCCCCCTCCCAAAAAGAAAAGCTCTACATTGTATTTGTCCCATCTTCGTTGAGCCCTGTGTGGCTAATAAAAGAAATGTAATTGTTAATTCTATTATTAATTGACGATTCCCTGCCCTCATTTCTTGTATATATATATATATATATATATATATATATATATATATATATATACATATATATATTGAGAGAGAGAGAGACAGAGACTGGCAGGCTAACAATTGCTGTGACTTTGTAACCACTCCTCTTTCATCAAAGCTTCAACTAAGTTGACAATGTTCTATTTCCTGTTTCCATTTTCCTGATCGCCTATACTCAATTGTCCAGTAGCTATATGTGTTTATCTGCCAAGCGTACAAAAGCAATACTCACTTTCTTTCCCCTGTCTCCTTCTCCTTATTACTCCTTTCCAAGTCTTGCAGTTGAGGGGGGGGGGGGGAATTGGTGGGGAATTGTCAGGCAAAATGGATATATTTGGGTTTAGGTTTTTTTGTTTTTTTTTCAAGCTTGGAAATGGATGGACAAGTAGATGGACAGAATAGATGGACATGCAGTTAAGCAAATGGATAGATTTGACAATCAGTGAGGTATGAAAGTAGGTAGACACTTGGCTTGCATAGTCTTAGATGTGTATGTACAAAGACTTGTATCGATTATGTGACCTGAATGTCACTGCATGAAGTTAACACTTACACACTTCACCTACTTAGCTAACTAGTTCTAGTGTTTCTATGAGCAGCAGTTTAACTATCACCCTACATCTGACTATTACTACTACTTATTACAACTACTTAGGTAGTGTATAGAGGTGTGTTGGAGGTAATGCAGTGCTTTCCGTAAGATAGTTGCAGCACATACATGTATATTCATAAATCTACTTTCACCTGAATTCACAAATTCACACACATGCACATATGAAAGAGAGGGGGAAGGGAGGGAGCGAAAGTATATATGTGTGTGTGTATACATGTATGTATATGTACATATATACATATCTATATATATATGTATGTATATATATACATATATATATATATATATATATATATATATATATATATATATATATAGTCTTGGCTTGAAAAGGTTGCAAGACAATGAAAATTTTAGGAAAATGAAAATAAGAAATGAGTGGAAATTTTACCGGTGAGTGTGTTAAATTATAAGGCACAAAAAGAGAATGACTCTCCCCAGACACAACAGAATATGCTTCAACACACAAACTCACATAAAGAATCTTGCAAACCAAATCCAAAAATGAAATATATATATATATATATATATATATATATATCATCATCATCATCATCATCATCGTTTAACGTCCGCTTTCCATGCTAGCATGGGTTGGACGATTTGACTGAGGACTGGTGAAACCGGATGGCAACACCAGGCTCCAGTCTGATTTGGCAGAGTTTCTACAGCTGGATGCCCTTCCTAACGCCAACCACTCAGAGAGTGTAGTGGGTGCTTTTACGTGTCACCCGCACGAAAACGGCCACGCTCGAAATGGTGTCTTTTATGTGCCACCCGCACAAGCCAGTCCAGGGGCACTGGCAACGATCTCGCTCGAAAATCCTACAGGAGCCAGTCAGGCGGTACTGGCAACGGCCACGCTCAAAATGGTGCATCTCATGTGCCACCCGCACAAGAACCAGTCCAGGGGCACTGGCAACGATCTTACTTGGCTTGCCGGGTCTTCTCACGCACAGCCCATTTCCAAAGGTCTCGGTCCGTAGTCATCGCCTCGGTGAGGCCCAATGTACGAAGGTCTTGCCTCACCACCTCAGCCCAGGTCTTCCTGGGCCTACCTCTTCCACGGGTTCCCTCAACTGTTAGGGTGTGGCACTTTTTCACGCAGCTATCCTCCTCCATTCTCACCACATGTCCATACCAGCGCAATCGTCTCTCTTGCACGCCACAACTGATGCTTCTAATGTTCAGCTTTTCTCTCAAGATACTTACACTCTGACGGGTATTCACATTGACATTACACATCCAACGGAGCATACTGGCTTCATTCCTTGCGAGCTTACGTATGTCCTCAGCAGTTACAGCCCATGTTTCACTGCCATGTAGCATGGTTGTTCGTACGCATGCGTCATACAGTCTGCCTTTTACTCTGAGTGAGAGTCCCTTTGTCGCCAGCAGGGGTAAGAGCTCTCTAAACTTTGCCCAGGCTATTCTTATTCTAGCAGCTACACTTTCAGCGCACCCACCCCCACTACTAACTTGGTCGCCCAGATAGCGGAAGCTATCGACTACCTCTAGTTTTTCACCCTGGAATGAGATAGAAGTTGTTTCCTGTTTGTTTGCAGTCTTTATTGCACCTGAACATCTGCCACAAACAAAAACTAACTTGCTAGTTAACCTGCCTTTGATGTTGCTGCACCTCTTATGTGTCCATAGCTTGCACCGGGTACATCTTATAGAGTTACTACCTACTCCTTTTCTACATACTGAGCAGGGCCATCTACCTGAAGGGGTTTGTGTTTTATCTACCTTCCTACTTATTAGGATTTTGGTTTTAGCTAGGTTGACTCTAAGGCCCTTCAATTCTAGACCTTGCTTCCACACCTGAAACTTCTCCTCTAGTTCTGATAGTGACTCCGCAATTAGGGCAAGGTCATCAGCATAGAGGAGCTCCCAGGGGCAACCTGTCTTGAACTCCTCTGTGATTGCCTGGAGGACTATGGTAAATAATAGGGGGCTGAGGACGGAACCTTGGTGGACCCCTACCTCTACCCGGAATTCATTGCTGTACTCATTTCCAACCCTCACCTTACTGGCCGCATCTCTGTACATGGCTCGCACAGCTCTCACTAGCCATTCTTCTATCCCAAGTTTCCTCATTGACCACCAGATAAGGGATCGGGGGACCCTGTCAAAGGCTTTCTCCATGTCAACGAAAGCCAGGTACAGAGGTTTATCCTTGGCTAGGTATTTCTCTTGCAACTGTCTCACTAGAAATAAGGCATCAGTAGTGCTTTTACCTGGCACGAACCCAAACTGCATCTCATCTAAATTGATTCGCTCCCTAATTAGTTGGGCTATGACCCTCTCTGTAACTTTCATAACCTGATCTAACAGCTTGATGCCTCTGTAATTATTTGTATCTAAAGCGTCCCCTTTACCTTTGTAGCAGTTGACTATGATGCTGCTACACCAGTCATAGGGTATGACTCCTTCGTGTATCACCTGGTTCGTAATACGGGTGACTAGGCTATAGCCAACACTGCCAGATATTTTGAGCATCTCTGCAGTGATTCCTGATGGGCCGGGGGCTTTCCCGGTCTTCATACTCTTAATTGCTTTATCTACCCTGGTACTATCAACTCGGATAGCTGGTCCCTCTATTGGGTCGACATAAGGCAGGCTCTCTTTCTCCCATTCATTCTCTTTATTAAGCAATCTATCGTAGTGGCATCTCCAGACCTCTTTCTTTGCATCCTCATTTAATGCAAGCGTACCATCATCCATGCGAACACATTTCTCTCCTACAACATCACTATTCTCTCTCCTACACTGTCTTGCAACCCGAAATACCTCGAGTCTTTGGTCCTCACGGCGCAGAACATTGGCAAATCTTTCCTTATCTGCTTCCCCTCTGGCTAAATAAACCTGTCGCCTAATATATATGTATAAATAAATAAATAAATGCATATAAATATATATATATATATATATATATATATATATATATATATATATATATATATATATAATTGCAGCGTGGAAGGTGTTTATAAGACATTTTAAATAACACTCAAAATCCGTTAGATTCACTTCAACATTTAAATTTTAATTTGTCAAAATATTTTCGTCGCTTTGAGACCACAACCTGTTCACTGACAAAATTCTGTGCTGCATCTGAGAAAGTAACAATTAGTTCATGATATATACGTCCGTGTGTATGTATGTATGTATGTATGTATGTGTGTGTACATGTGTGCACGTATGCATCTGTGTATATGCATATGCATGTGTGCATGCCTATACGCATGCTCCGTTGGATGTGTAATGTCAGTGTGCATATCCGTCAGAGTGTAAGTATCTTGAGAGAAAAGCTGGTCATAAGAAGCATCAGTTGTGGTGTGCAAGAGAGACGATTGCGTTGGTATGGACATGTGGTGACAATGGATGAGGATAGCTGCGTGAAAACGTGCCACACCCTAACAGTTGAGGGAACCCGTGGAAGAGGTAGGCCCAGGAAGACCTGGGCTGAGGTGGTGAGGTAAGACCTTCGAACCATGGGCCTCACTGAGGCGATGACTACTGACCGAGACCTTTGGAAATGTGTTGTGCATGAGAAGACCCGTAAGCCAAGTGAGATCGTTGCCAGTGCCCATGGTTTGGCTCTCGTGCGGGTGGCACATAAAATACACCTTTTTTAGCATGGCCGTTGCCAGTACCGCCTGACTGGCCTTCATAGGATTTTCGAGCGAGATCGTTGCCAGTGCCCCTGGACTGGCTCTTGTGCGGGTGGCACATAAGATGCACCATTTTGAGCGTGGCCCTTGCCAGTACCGCCTGACAGGCCTTCATAGGATTTTCGAGCGAGATCGTTGCCAGTGCCCCTGGACTGGCTCTTGTGCAGGTGGAACATAAAAGACACCATTTCGAGCGTGGCCGTTTTCGTGCGGGTGACACGTAAAAGCACCCACTACACTCTCTGAGTGGTTGGCGTTAGGAAGGGCATCCAGCTGTAGAAACTCTGCCAAATTAGATTGGAGCCTGGTGTAGCCATCCGGTTTCACCAGTCCTCAGTCAAATCGTCCAACCCATGCTAGCATGGAAAGCGGACTTTAAATGACGATGATGATGATATATATATATATATATATATATATATATATATATATATACACATACATACATACATACATACATACATATAGTCCCTGTTGACAAAAAGTGTTTTTCAAAAAGCCCTATATGTGTGTATGTGTGCATGTATGCAAATATACACACACACACACAGAAGTTTTTTTTTTAAAACACTTTTTGTTAACAGAGACTATCAAATTTGCATCATGTAATATATTTGATCAATGTTATTTAAATGAAAAAGCCTGTTCCTGGCAAATCTGTCCTACACTCACATATTGTATTTATGCTATTCCATTCATTTTTTAATCTTTCCTGAAATAATGCTGACAAAGCTGAAAGTGAGGTTATGTTGTTAACTGCTTCTACTATGTCCCAAGCTCACCAACAGCAAAGAGCTACATTTAGCAATGCAGTTCATGAACCACTTTGCATAACTCAGCAATTTTACAGTGCTGTCACTTTTCAAAGAATTATGCCATTTCATTTTATGATGCTTAGTTACAGCCAAGTGGAGCAAGTTAATGAAACTTTGAGTTTTTTTATTTTTTATATTTATTATCATCATAATCATATCATCATCATTATTATTATTATCACTATTATTATTATTATTAAGGTGGTGAGCTGGCAGTATCGTTTGCATAATGACCAAAATGCTTAGCAGTATTTTGTCTGTCTTTACCTTCTGAGTTCTAATTCTGCTGAGGTCGACTTTGCCTTTCATCCATTTAGGGTTGGTTAAAATGAGTATCAATTGAGCACTGGGGGCTGATGTAGCTGATTTACTCTATTCCTTGAAATTGATGGCCTTGTGTCAACAGCTACTGTCACGTGTAGGACGGATCCGGCTATCAGCTAGATCCATCGTGAGAATTGACCCGCCGACCTCCTTTAACCAGGAGGGCAAGGCAATTTTCCTATGCCTAGTGGCTGTAGCGAAAGAGGTGATATGGTGGACCTGTTTGAAAGGGTTAAAGACAGACACTTTCCTCTTTGGCCAAGGCCTCATCAACTTTTTCAAGTTCCACTTGAAAAGGAAGATGAGAGTAGAGAGGGAAGTGCTGTCTCATAGCAAATTCGTTGAAAGATGGGTGACTGTTGGAAAAATGGCCAGTATAAACGGACCAATTCTGAGAATACACCTGTAGAAAAAAAAAAAAGGTAATGTAAAAGGAGAAAGGGCTCTATACCCCTTTCTTATTTTTTTCTGACCAGGCTCCCGTGGTTTTATGGGTTTTTCCACGTGTAACCTTCCCTTTTTCGAAGCGCCTCCCCCTTTGGGAGTTCTACTTATTTATTTATCTATTTATTTATCTATTTATTTATTATATCTTTCTCCGTTTTCTTCCTCTGTTTAGACAAACTTTCCTACCTTTTCGGACAAAACCTTTTGTAACCTTCGTCTTGTCTTTGTACTTATATGTTTTTAATTGATATTAGCCCTTGTGGCCAATAAAACGAATTAATTATTATTATTATCATTAATATTATTGAAACTTTGAGGTTTTCTTAATTTTTGATTTATTTATCATCATCATCATTATTATTATTATTAAGGCAGTGAGCATACCTTAATAATGATAGCATACCTGGCAAAATACTTAGTGGCATTTTGTCTGCCAAGGTCGACATTGCTTTTCATCCTTTCTGAATCGATAAAATAAGTACCAGTTGAGAACTGGGGTCAATGTATTTGACTCACCCCCACCCCCAAAATTGCTGGTTTTGAGCCAAAATTTTGAAACCATTATTATTATTATTATTAATTTGCATGGGCACAGCATAACAGTGTGTATTGGATAGAAACCACTAAACTAACTTACATCGTAACCATTATGGATCATACGCACACACACACACATGAATTGAAGGACTACACAGAGATCTACATACATATGCAAATGTATGCTTACATTCATGCATACATTCACACATACATTCATGTTGTTGTTGTTGGCACTCCGTTGCTTACGACGTTGAGGGTTCCAGTTGATCCGATCAACGGAACAGCCTGCTCGTGAAATTAACGTGCAAGTGGCTGAGCACTCCACAGACACGTGTACCCTTAACGTAGTTCTCGGGGATATTCAGCGTGACACAGTGTGACAATGCTGACCCTTTGGATTACAGGCACAACAGAAACAGGAAGTAAGAGTGAGAGAAAGTTGTGGTGGAAGAGTACAGCAGGGTTCGCCACCATTCCCTGCTGGAGCCTCGTGGAGCTTTAGGTGTTTTTGCTCAATAAACACTCGCAACGCCCAGTCTGGGAATCGAAGCCGCGATCCTATGACCGCGAGTCCGCTGCCCTAACCACTGGGCCATTGCGCCTCCACACATACATTCATACTTATATACAGACATGAAAATATGCATACATAAATGCAAACATACCTTCATACATACATAATACATACATGCACTTGTGCACACATTTTTTTCATTCATTCAAAGTCATTATGTTCCATTTGCAAAGCAACCTTTTGGGTAATATCCTTTTATTCACGAGAGAAAAAAAAAAGAAGAAATGAGGCAATTGGTGCTTCAAGTGTAGTTGATGGCTAAATCACAGCAGTCCATTAGAGGAATACTTGTGGCATTATGTTTACTCGTATAAAAATATTTGATCTGTGGGTTAACATTCATTTGTAATTGGAGCACCCACTGCAGAGAATGCAAATAACCACAATGGTGAAATGTACTTAAGGAACAAATGATAGACACTACATCTTGTGTTTTATCATAATTTTGATTACATATGCTGTATCATAATACTAATAATACTGCTAAGTACACCACTTTGCTGGAAGTAGATTGGTTAATGATAATCTATGTGGAGCTCTAAACATCATGACAGTTGTTCATCTAACTGTACACATGATAGATACTATGTACACATATATTTGTCTGTTGAGTTGTGATTAAGTGACTGCTGAAGCTATTTTGCAATATACATTACATAATGCACATGACTAAATCATTGTGATCGTTCATGTCTGTAAACATGATGTCTGATTGGTCACTTGCATGCTATTGAAACAATTGTACACCATAGAATGAATGTAATACCAAATACTCTATTCTTCACTTATATATATATATATATATATATATATATATATATATATATATATATATATATATATATATATGCATGTAATACGTACATAATGTATACATGCAAACATGCATATTACTAGTTATTGAGTAACTTTAGCTCATTGGTTTAGAACCTTTTTAACCTTGAAGAACTCTTGAAATTAATTCCTTGCTTCAAGAAACTCTTACAAAAACATTATTATATATCATTATTCATTTTTTTCTTTCTCTTTTATAAAATTAAATTTACTAAAGCAAACATAATATATTTAAAAATTTCATAAGACATATCTCTCTTTTACTCTTTTACTTGTTTCAGTCTTTTGACTGTGGCCGTGCTGGAGCACCGCCTTTTAGTCGTGCAAATCGACCCCAGGACTTATTCTTTAAAAGCCTGGTACTTATTCTATTGGTCTCTTTTGCCGAACCGCTAAGTTACGGGGACATAAACACACCAGCATCGGTTGTCAAGCGATGTTGGGGGGACAAACTCAGACACACAAACACATACATATATATATACATATATACGACGGGATTCTTTCAGTTTCCGTCTACCAAATCCACTCACAAGGCTTTGGTCGGCCCGAGGCTATAGTAGAAAACACTTGCCCAAGATGCCACGCAGTGGGACTGAACCCGGGACCATGTGGTTGGTAAGCAAGCATATGTTATATATTTTAATGTATAAACTGGTTTAAGCAAAAAAATTAATAATAATAACTTAAATAATAATAGCCTAAATTTTTCTTGAATATATTGGAGATCCAAAAAGTAACAGAAATCAAACTGTTTCATCATCATCATTTGACATTTGTTTTCTATGCTGATATGGGTTGGATGGTTTGACAGGAGCAAGCAAGTCAGAAGACTGTGCCAAGCTCTACTATCTGCTTTGGCATGGTTTCTATGACTAGATGCCCTTCTTAATGCTAACCACTTTACAGCAGAGTCCACCGGGTGCTTTTTAAATGAGACTAGCAGCAGTAAGGTCACCAAATTATATACAAGACAAGACTCCTCAACTGAGGTGGGGAGTAGTATTGAGGAAGGTGGCTTTGTGCCATAAATGAGGTTAGAATATGAGCAGAGGGAGAGCAATAGGTGTTTTGAAGTAAAGGGGATACATGGCTTCCTCAGTTGAAAAGAGAGGGAGAGAAAGAAAATGAAAGATGGTAAATATGTGATGGAGAGAGAGGTGTATATTAAATGACAGTGAAGTGGGGCCAAGGATTGGATAGGGTGAGTGGATGGGTAAGTTTGCAAGATTGCAAAAGCAGAGTGAGAAGTAGAGGAGAGGGATTGTTAGGAGAATATGCTGTGGGAAAGAGATTTAACAAAGGTGATTGAGAGATGAGGGGAAAGGGAGTACAAGAGATGGAGGTGTTGGGAATATGGGATGTGTGAGACAGGTTTGTCAGGGATGGATCATATGCAGGGTGTGGTGGAGCATAAACATATAGGACATGTCTTTATAGCTTCTCAAGCACAACAAATTGCCAATTGTCCGAGTCCTTTGTCATCTCCTCTGTGAAGCTCAGCTTCTTTAGAAAATTTTTGGGCATTTTTCAAAAGAATTCACAAGAAGGCTTCCTTTCACACAAGAAAAAAAAAAAGAACTAGGCATATCTTTATTCACAGAACATAAGCGGCCAACCTCTTGGGGTGGACCTCCATCATTTGAATATGAGAATTCAGTTGTTAAAGCATCTGAGTTATTTGGTCCTGAATTAGCATGTACTCTTGATATTATTCCTAAGCAGAATCAACATGACACAGTGTAACTGAGCTTTACTTCTTGAATTACATATACAATCTCCCCAGTTGGCTTCTATACAGTTTTCATCTACAAGTTATGCTGACTACTCTATAGAGCATACAGGGTTCTTTTTACATGGCACCAGCAGCAGTGAGGTCACCAAATGGTTTACAAGATGGCTTTTGGCCAAGGTGCCACACAGTGGAATCAAACTGGAAGCCTTGTGGTTGTAAAGCATATTTCTTAACCATTCTGCTACACTGCATGTTCTCAATATCCTATACAGCACATATAGATGAAATAAAAACAAATAATTACTACCATGGCTTAATCTTTTATTGACAATGTTAAAAAGGCATAAAATATAGGTAGGCAATTTGTGATATGAGTAAAGATAATGCTATTTTTGAATTTAGATAATAAAATTTACTTCTCTAATGAGAAACCTGTTTTTGTCTTTTAGTACTCAGATACTTAATTCAAGGCCATACTTTAGATAATTACACTTGGATTTTGTCTTCTACTAGAAGGAAATAGTTTCTATCTTTGCTCTAGATATTTGTCAAATATGAAAAAACTCCTTCCTACTTGTAAGAATTTTCAAACTGTTGCAGTATATTTATAGCTTTCCTATGAAAGGCAGGATACTCCTCTTTCACAACAAATCTCATTTTCTGTTTGACCATGTTGCATCTCACCCTGTGCTTCTTCTTCTTCTCTTACATCTCAGGATGAGTAGAAGATTCAAAGTGTGGATCCCTCTCTTTCTCAGTCATATACTTCTGTTAAAAAGCAGAGAAAATAAAGTTCTATTTTGATCAAGTTTTTCCAGATGGGTTTCAAAATTACTTGAAATTTACTGATGTTTTTCTTATAATTGAAACATTTCAAGATTTCGTTTTGCAACATGATTTTAACAAAGATTCAGTCTTTTAAATCCCAAAATCTTTTACTTTGAAATCTGTACATTTTCTCCTGGATCTTGTCATTATTTCTACAACTGATTCATGCAATGAAAATTGTTTGCTTAGTAAATTAACACCATTTTCCATCTTCAAAACACTTAGCAAATTCTGGTTTACTGTTTTCTTGAAAGCATCTCCAGCAATTCTTCTTTCAGTTCAAACATCTTATTTAAAATTTTTCCTCTCTTCAGCCACCAAATTTCTGGAGGTAGCAAGAGATTTTATGTGCTCTTTGTCCAAGTTTTCACGCTGCTTTTTAAATATTCTGGAGTGAAGTGGGTTTGTTTTATGATGTTGACCATTTTTGTAGCATTATTAAAAATGTTTTTCTATTCACTTCTGAGAAATTTTAAAATCAGCACTGCTTTGTGAAGAAAGAAATATGTTAAGATGCTATTTGCTTTATCTTGTTTTACTAGAGAAATCTCTTATGGAGACAACTATTGATGGGGCAGTATTCAGTACAGATGCCAAACACAGTTCTTGTAGGAGAGATCTCTTGTTTTCATAGAAAAAAGTTTTCTTGAATTTCATCCTTATTGACAAATTTTACAAAAGCTACAATGCAACATTTATTGGTAAGATCTGTTGACTCATCAACCTGGATAGAAAAACTTCTATTTTCAGTTTATCATACAAAGCCACTTCAGCATCATGTGACTTGTCATCATTGAATCAACTGAAAGTGGAACATTTTCAGTTTCTCCCACTGCAGTTTGTCTCAACATTTCTCTAAGATAATTTTACATGCTGGCATTATCAGGCACTCATCACTTTTGCAATACTTCCCTTTGTGTGCAATAATTTGTGCAACCAAATAGCATGCTTCTCGAGGCTTTTCACTGATACTGGCTTTACTTATAAAAGCTATATTCTGTTTAATCAGCACTTTCACTTCTTATGCAATTGTGATTTATCATCAAGTATCTTTTCAATTTTGCTAGAGCCACTATTGCATTTGAATAATGTTTGCGATAAGTAAGGCCCTATAGAATAGTATGACATGGATCACCAGTTCATGTAAGCCCATGGATAAATATTTGTTATTGTACAAAAGAACATCTTTAATGTTCATTTTTGGAGAGAAAATTATCAGAAGATGGTGATTTTTCATCAGAAATTTTGATGCTTCCTTTTCAGAAATAGCCATAGAGGATTGTAAGAAATTTCTTCAGAACAATTAAAAGCAAAATAAATAAATAAATAAATGTGAAAAAGCCTTATGCCAATAAAATTGAAGCCAATAAATGTAAACAGAACAATTAACCTTTGAGGTGTGAGTTAAAAAAAAGGAAACAATACAAACCTTTTTATACAATACAAACTTTTTTATAAAAACCATATACAAACACATAGGTTTAGAAAGGCAAAATTGACCTCAGCAGAATTTGAACTCAGAGCATAACGCCAGTGAAATACTGCTCAGCATTTGCCTAGTGTGCTAATGATTTTGCCAGTTTGATGCCTTACAGCTAATAAGCATAATGTTATGCATATTTTATTTCCTTTAATAAGGCAAAAATAAAGAAACCAGTACCATTTTCTTTAGTTTTTACTTAGGTCTGTTCTGGTTTTGCATTTTCTGTTTTACATTATGCTTTTAATTCTTAATAATTTTACCGTGTTGGGAGATATTTGTATCATGAATTGCAACCTGATGCAATGGATTTGGTGCATGATCTGTAGTATTCAAGGATCTTTGAAAATTACACATCATTAAAGAAATAGCTATCCTTCACATCTTATATTAGACAAAATCGTCATTTATGTTTACCTATGTTTTTATTTTGTCACTTTTAAATTAGTCTTTTTCTTTATAATTTCATAATGTGCAATATTGAAGAGTTGATAGTTGTTTTTAATTTTTATTCTTAATATATTGTTGTTGTTGGCACTCCGTCGCTTATGACGTCAAGGGTTCCAGTTGATCTGATCAACGGAACAGCCTACTCGTGAAATTAACGTGCAAGTGGCTGAGCACTCCACAGACACATGTACCCTTAATGTAGTTCTCAGGGATATTCAGCGTGACACAATGTGACAAGGCTGACCCTTTGAATTACAAGCACAACAGAAACAGGAAGTAAGAGCGAGGGAAAGTTGTGGTGGAAGAGTACAGCAGGGTTCACTACCATCCCCTGCCGGAGCCTCGTGGAGCTTTAAGGTGTTTTCGCTCAATAAACACTCACAACGCCCGGTCTGGGAATCGAAACTGCGATCCTATGACCACGAGTCCACTGCCCTAACCACTGGGCCATTGCGCCTCTTCTTGATATATAATGCTTCATTAAAAATAAGCAAAGCAAGTTTGACCTTGCCCAGCCATGGTAAAGATAAAAGATTTAAATACACCAAGAGCTTAAGTGCATCATAAAACCATCTTTGAAGGGTTCTACTCAGTTAACAAGACTATAATTGAGCAATATCTGTATAAAAATAGATGAAATGTAGAGCCACTGATTATGCAGAATGAGACCCTAGGTTATTCCCTTGCCGATATTGTTGTTAATCACTACAGTCCACTGCTCTCTCTCTCTTTGTTTGATTGTTTGTTTGTTTGTATGTATATATGTATGTCATTCTTAGTTTTGTCAGGTGAATAGAATATTCTTCACTAAGAAAGTTTAATAAAACTGAAATATGTGTGTTACTTTCATCATTTGACTTTAAGGACCAGAACTCTTTTGGTCGCATTGTCTATTCTGTCAAATAATTTTAATCAACTGATCCTATGGGAAGTTACCTTCATTGCTTGCTTTTTCTTTGTTTTGATTTAGACTTAGATAGTAGTTACTTGGATCTTAGTCTAATCAGAGTTTTTTTTCTTTTTGTGTGTTACCCTACTCTGTATATAATTCTACCAATTGCATTAGAATAACTTGTAACATGCATGCAAATAAGCTAAGGCTGACTGGAAGGTGCTGATTTGTTGCTTTAACATAATCAGTGCTCTGTTTTTAGAGGCTTTATGAACTTCTCTCCAGATGGAAATGAAAACTCTCTGAACATAGAACAGACTATATGAGACATGCATAAGAAATGTGAGCCTAAAGCAAAGCATGATTTGGTGAATGTAAAATGCTAACTTTTGAGAATTAATTAGACTAGGTGTCAATAGGTAATGCATAATTTAAGAGACTGAACTGCTTTAGTAATTTAGGATGACAAGTCACGAAAATAAAGTACTGTGAATTAGCAATAGAAAGCATTTACCAATAGATAGATAAACGGAAAAGGAAGTCAAATAAGGTTTGTTTTAGGTATTTTTTTCTTTTTCTTTATTTTGAAGTTATGGAAATCACTTTATTGAGCTATGCTGTTTTGAAATGTAAAGTCTACAGACCAATTAAGTACAGGTACTGACATCCTAAATAAGTACAAACACATTATTGAACATTGGTGTATCAAATATGCAGGAGGCTTCAGATTATTGCCTTGTCCATTTTCTCCAAGCTGGCATGGTGGAACAAGTTTTCTCCAGTATAGTGTTTCATCACCAGTTGTGATCATTTGCTATTTCTTTCAGGAGGTCAGCTTTCACAAGTTTTAACTAAGTCTTCCTAGCTTTTCCTATTTTGCAGAATCCATGCTCATAGATGACTTGGTACTTCTTAACCTATCTCAATGCACATTACACGTAGATGTTCACTGAGTCTTCTCTTTTGTCCATTACATCTGATTCCTTTTATACCCAGCTTTTATTCTTAATCCATTTGTGCTCTATTGATGCATTATACATCCAACAGAGCATGTTTACCTCATTTCTTTCCAGCCCCCACACATCTTCTGCATCCAGTGCCCATATTTCACTGCCAGCAGCATTATACATTTTATACATGCATCATACTTAGTAAATGCATCACACAAGCTGCCCTTCACTGAAAGAGAAAATCCCTTTGTTGTCAGCAGAAGTACTTGGCCTATGAATATTTTTCATCCTGTTTTTATTCTGATTATTATGCTCTCAGAACACACCCTATGCAGCTGTGCATTAGGTCACCTCTGTAACAGAAACTATCAATTATTTCTAGGGGACCTCTGAGCATTTGAATGAATTTATAAGGTTAATAAAATTGGAAGATGTAGCAATCATTGATGAAAGTGAAGTGAAATAGCTTGAAGAAGGGCCTGAGTCTGAATTATGAATTGATTTCAGTTGAATTTATTGCTATTCTGTCATATTTCTTACTAGGAAATATTGCTTTTATAACTGGTATAATGATGATGACAACCTTATATTCTGGGATTAAAGAACATGTCAGATGAAGGAATATTTGTCTGCTGATAGCCTTTCACATTTAATTCACCAGTCTTTCCTTTCACCTCTTCTTTTGTTACATTGTCTATTCATCCTCCTTAATGTCTCTAACTGATTAGATCCTTTAGCAATAGCTGATATTCTGCTTCATACCATTCATATTGACTTTGTGTCCATATCCATTAAATCTGCTAAACCAGCGTATATTGTTATTTCTCTTTCCCTTTATCTCTCTCTCTCTCTCTCTCTCTCTCTCTTCTTTTCTCTCTCTCTGCATTCTCTATTGTTGACAGTTTATTAAAACAGTGCTATAGAAATTGACAAGAAGTAATGGTGGGTTCTGGGTTTTTAACCAAAAGGTGTAACCTTGTTGTAGCCAGTGTTATGCTCCAAAGGGCAAAATAGGTAACAGACTTTTTTTTTTAATTGGTAAGTAAAGAACGAGTGGTGGTAGCTCTCATAACATCTGCATAACTGAGCTAAGTTGATGCTCAGCTTGAACTTTTGTTGATTGATATATCAGCTAGAATTCTTAAAATCTTACTCTATCAGTTAGAGGTATCTGAACTCGTTTTTACGGTGGAAGTATTCATCTGAAACGGATGATCTGCATGTGTTTAGTTTATCATGGAATAAGTTATTTTGCCCAGTAACTATCATGTGCAGTTTGAAATTAGAACTTGACTCCAGATCAAATGAGAGGGTCTTGACTCCAGATCAAATGAGAGGGTCTTGACTCCAGATCAAATGAGAGGGTCTTGACTCCAGATCAAATGAGAGGGTCTTGACTCCAGATCAAATGAGAGGGTCTTGACTCCAGATCAAATGAGAGGGTCTATTGAAACAGTCAGGACATTTTGGTCTGATGCTGCACACTGGACTAGCTTTTTTCCAATCCATAAGAGAAGTTGAATTCAACCTCACTAGCTAACAAAATATGTTTCATAGAATTTAGTTTGGTGCCTTACATGTTTCTGAGTTCAAATCCAGCCAGAAATTAATTTATATCTTCCGTCTGTCACATATGTACAAACTAAGCTGATGATGGAATACATCAATGGCAAGTCATAGAAAGATGAGAGGTGATAAAATTTCACAATGATAGAATTCATGGATGAGATACTACAGAATTCAGTAGGTCAGAGATATGCCATGTTGATAATCTATCCATAAGGAAGCTCAATGTTAATAGTAGTAATAATGATGATGATGATGGTAGTGGTTGATTCTATGTTCTCTTACAAAATTGGCTTTGCTCCTCTGTGTATGCATATTCTTCTAAAGCCATATAAATCATACCTACCTACATATTTACTTATCTACATTCATACAAACATATATATATATATATATATATATATATATATACACACACAAATAAACAAGCTATGTACCTACAAATGTACAAAAAAAAGAAGAAATACTGTGTTTTTCAAAGAAAGAGCAAAAGAGACCATGTGGATTCTCCAAATAGTGCAAGACATTCTGAAGATTCTCCATCTGAGATTCTTTAGGTGAATAGATACATACACTTGAGTATGTCCATCAATAGCTCAACCTGCACACCAACTCAATCACATATTTACAAACACCAGGAACTCTCTTAACTCTAGTGAATGGCTTAGACTCTCAAGTAAATAAAACTCAAAAGAAAAAATGCACACACACACACACACACACACATACACATACACACATATATATATACACATACATATATACATACATGTGCAGGTGTAGTTGTGTTTTTGAGAAGTTTGCTTCCCAACCATATGGTTTTGGGTTCGAAGGCATCACTATGTAGTGCCTTAAACAAGTGCCTATACATGTGATTCTGTTATGGCCTCAGGCTGAGCAAAGCCTTGTGAGTAGATTTGACTGAGAGAAACTGAAAGAAGCCAATACACATATATATGTATGTATATATATGTATGTATGTGTGTGTTAGTACCCCTATGTATTGACACTATGTGATAGTTGTAAATGAACATCGCTTGTTATACAAGCAGTGTCCTTCATTTCAACTCATCCATGAAAATGAAAACATATCCAGTCAAGGAGAAATATGATCTTGCTTGGAAGAGGGTTAGGGTTAGTGGCAGGAAGAGCATCTGGACTTAGAAAATCTGCATCAACAAATTCCATTCTACCCATGTAAGCATAGAAAAATAGATGTTAAAATGTTGATGGTGATGATGATATTTGTAAGTAGTAGTACAGTTCTATTATTATGAAACACTAAATGATTCTGACAATAGAAACAATATGCACACACACTCGTACACATATATATGTTTGTATATGTATGTGTGTATGTATACATCATATATATATATATATATATATATATATATATATATATATATATATATATATATATATAAGCACCCACTACACTCTCGAAGTGGTTGGCATTAGGAAGGGCATCCAGCTGTAGAAACTCTGCCAAATCAGATTGGAGCCTGGTGTTGCCATCCGGTTTCACTAGTCCTCAGTCAAATCGTCCAACCCATGCTAGCATGGAAAGCGGACGTTAAACGATGATGATGATGATGATGATATATATATATACTAGAAAATGAAGTTTCCTTCTGTCTGTAGCTTGAGTTTCTGAGCTCCTCATTTTTTTTTTTATAGTGGAGACAGTAAACAGAAATGAGAAAACTCTGAGTAGTAAGAGAAGAAAGTTTCACCTTTAAATACAAGAATAAACTTTATTGCATGCAATGAAAGCTGTTTTGTTTTTACCTGTTTACAAATTCAAATATACCTCATTAATTTGGGCCCTACTCAAGATCTCTCCGTCTCATATGCCTTCATTTCTTTATTGTATTTGTGTGTTTGTCTGCACACTCATAAAAATCTTTGCTTCTTAATCATATTATTTCTCCCTGAATAATTTTCAAGAAATTTCACTGTAAAATTAATTTTTCGTGTTCTAAATATCTGCATTACTTCCTTCATTTCAGTTTGCTGTTTTGTTGTACATAAACGGTGTCATGAATTTGTTACATTTACTTGTCCGGGCGCTGACCAGGGTCCAGACTCTGATGTAAGTAGCTTTTTTTTTTTACCTCATTGTTTGTTTGTTAGAAAAAATTTTCTTCTGCTTCTTGACATTGTTATTTTTCTTGAAGACGTGAGAGAATTATATGAATGAGTGATTCTGTCTTTGACATCTAAATAAAGGAGAAGAGAATAGAAAATACTGAGAATTTGCTTGAAAGTCAGAGAGTTCAGTTAGTAGAACATAAAGCATGTGTGATTAATGAGAATATGTGTATTTTGGACTGATTTTACTAATTCTAATCTACCACCTCAACCTCCAGACTGCTCTTAGTACCATATTACTGGCTTATTCAAAGTTCTCCATATTTTGAAATATGCATCATCTACTCATCCATATTACTAAAACACCCTATATATATATATATATATATATTGGGTCATCCCATAAATAATGTGGTTTTTTATACTTCTTTTATTTTTCAAAATTAAGATAAACAAAGTTCTTTTTTAATCTAAAATATATTCTCCTTCATTTTCTACAATACTCTAAAGAATTCATATTTTTTCCATCCAAATGATCTTGAAGACTGCAGAATAAATGATAATCAGATGGGGCAATGTCCAGTGAATATGGTGGGTGGGGCATAGTTTCTCATTCAAACTGCTCCAGCCTTTGGAGTGTCATCCTCGCTGTATATGACCGAGCATTACCCTGATGGAAGAATACCTTTTGTCTTGAAACCAAAGATGGTCATTTTTCTTCTACTGCTAACTTAAGCTGCTCACAGTAGATCTCCTTTGTTATCGTTTGGTTTGGTTTTAAAAGTTCAAAGTGGACTAAACCTTTCATATCCCACCAAACAGATAACAACACCTTACATGGGTGAAGACCTCCTTTAGCTTCAGGTGCCAATGTTTCTCCTTTCTCTACCTACTGTCTTTTGGCATTTTTATAGAGAACTCATTTCTTGTCACCAGTCACTATTCAGTCCAAAAACAGTTCATTCGTGAGACGTGACAGCAAAGAAGAGCACACATTCACTCTCTGCATGCAATTAGACACAGAAAGTTACAGTTACAGAAGTCTGGTGCAGGCTTCTGCTTGGCTGGCTATTGTGAAACCATCCCACCCATACCAGCATAGAATGTGGGTGTTAGACGATGATGATGATGATGATGATTATATATATATATATATATATATATATATATATATCTATATATGTGTGTGTGTGTGTGTGTGTATGTATATATAAAAGATAGATAGATAGATTGGTAGATATTTTAATTGAAATCGTATTACTTGGATGATAAAATGAGATTTCAGAAGATAAATGGTTGTCTTTTGTTATGTTTTAAAAACCAGCCAATAAATAAATAGCCTAATAAGGTAATATGAAGCTCTAAGTAAAATTACTTAATCTGTTAGAAATCAATAGCCAAACCTCCCTTAAATCCTGCTCCCACTTTCATAAGAAGTAAAGACAACATTGAAAAATGGAGACTGAATTCATAAACATACGGGACAGCCATAACTGGAATGCCTTTAATTACTACTCTGCTTAATCATGGATGATAAACAACAACAACAATTACCAATAATTAAAAATGCTGAGTTAATGCACCTGTAGCGTTTTTAATATCCAAAATCTTGATTTTGTTGAAACTTAATTAAAATGCCTAGAGTGTCTATTGTTAGAAATAGAGCTATGAAAGGTTTAAATTTCTTCAAAGCAATTGCTTCTTCTCTGATTACAATCAATATAATGCATCAATCCACCCACTACAGATCCTGTACAAATCCTTTACCTTCACTAGTACTTCATCTTTCCTCCAGAATTTCTTTTTTACTCAGATACATCTGAGTTGTAACAATTTGTTGTTGTTGTTGGCACTCCATCGCTTACGATGTCGAGGGTTCCAGTTGATCCGATCAACGGAACAGCCTGCTTGTGAAATTAACGTGCAAGTGGCTGAGCACTCCACAGACACGTGTACCCTTAAAGTAGTTCTCGGGGATATTCAGCGTGA
This sequence comes from Octopus bimaculoides, assembly GCF_046866305.1. Classification (NCBI taxonomy): domain Eukaryota; kingdom Metazoa; phylum Mollusca; class Cephalopoda; order Octopoda; family Octopodidae; genus Octopus; species Octopus bimaculoides. The sequence continues at coordinate 47,647,113 of NC_142930.1, read as the reverse complement.
CACAGTGTAACAAGGCTGGCTCTTTGAATTACAGGCACAACAGAAACAGGAAGTAAGAGTGAGAGAAAGTTGTGGTGAAAGAGTACAGCAGGGTTCGCCACCATCCCCTGCCGGAGCCTCGTGGAGCTTTTGGTGTTTTCGCTCAATAAACACTCACAACGCCTGGTCTAGGAATCGAAACCGTGATCCTATGACCGCGAGTCCGCTACCCTAACCAGTGGGCCATTGCACCGCCACTGTAACAATTTAAACCAGACATAATCAGCATTAATCTCAGCTAGTCATTCTAATCTATCTATCCAGGAATATTTCAGAATTCAGGAAGGTTTTACCCTCTTCTTATTTCTCTTTCCTGCTCTCTATCTCACCCAGTTCCTCTCTCCTGTCAGTGCATGATCTCTGACATCATTATGCATTTCCTATCATTTGCTGCTAGTAGCTCAAACACAGAGGATGTAAAAGTCTTCTGTCTTTCTTTTCCCCAGTCAGCTCAACCCTGAAGAAAAGCTCTGTCCAAAACATTGGAAACTCCACTTCCCATAGCAATATTACTTTACTCATCAAAGCAGCAAACAGACACAATCATTAGTATAATCTAAACAACAAATAAAAAAAAAACCCAAAAAACATTAAAATAACACTCAGAGTATCAAAACAAACCCCACAACAAACTCCATATAAAATGTTGCATAATACGATTCCATACCAAAAACCAATGCTGCATTTGTCACAGGAACACAGAGATGTACTTGGTGATGCAGCAAAAAATCACACAAAACTGTTTAAAAAAAAAAAATAATAATAATAATAATAATATTGTTGTTGTTGGCATTCCGTCGCTTACGACGTCGAGGGTTCCAGTTGATCCGATCAACGGAACAGCCTGCTCGTGAAATTAACGTGCAAGTGGTTGAGCACTCCACAGACACGTGTACCCTTAACGTAGTTCTCGGAGATATTCAGCGTGACACAGTGTGACAAAGCTGACCCTTTGAAATACAGGTACAACAGAAACAGGAAGTAAGAGTGAGAGAAAGTTGTGGTGGAAGAGTACAGCAGGGTTCGCCACCATCCCCTGCCAGAGCCTCGTGGAGCTTTAGGTGTTTTCGCTCAATAAACACTCACAACACCCCGTCTGGGAATCAAAACCGCGATCCAATGACTGCCAGTCCGCTGCCCTAACCACTGGGCTGTTGCGCCTCCACTAATTATAATAATGGTAATAGTAGTAGTACTAGTAATAATAATAATAATAATAATAATAATAATAATAATAATAATAATAGTTATAATTTAGGCATAAGTTTAGCAGTTTTGAGTAAAGGGAGTTAGTCAGTACCATCGATCCCGTTACTTGATTTACACCTTATTTTATTGACTGTAGAAGAATGAAAGACAAAGTTGACCTTAGCAGGATTTGCTGTCAGATAATGATAGTAATAATAATAATTTCAAATTTTGCCACAAGGCCAGCAATTTCAGAGAAGGGGCTAAGTCAAATACATCATTCCCCCAGTGCTCAACTGGTACTTATTTCATCAACCCCAGAAGAATGAAAGGCAAAGTCTACCTCAGCGGAATTTGAACTCAGAATGTAGCAATGGGCAAAATATCACTAAGGATTTCATCTAGCGTGCTAGCAATTCTGCCAACTTGCTGCCTTCATATTAATAATAGTAATAATAATAATAATCCTTTCTACTATAGACTCATGGCTTGGAATTTGTGGGGAGGGGACTAGTCAATTACATCAACCCCAGTGTTTCACTGGTACTTAATTTATCAATCCTGAAAAGATGAAAGGCAAAGTCGACCTTGGCAGAATAATAATAATAGTAATAATAATAATGATGATGATGATGATAATGATGATGTCCAATGATAAGAAATTCAAGATGTGACATCCACATAAATCAGAAGATTGGTGTAAGTCACCTGGAACAATTTAGGAAGACTTTGAAGAGATGTGACAATATTTGTCACAAGCAGAGTATCAGAAACAGTTGAGGAACACCACATTGAATGCCTTACAGGGTTTTCTTTATGTGCTCCAAGTTCACTTCTAATTACGGTTAACCTACTGAAGTTTAGGGTTAGCGTTTAGCCTCTGGGTTTCATGAAATAAGTGTTATACTTAAGTGTGGTGTTGTGTTCAAGTGACTGTATTTATGCACACACATCTGTTGCCTTGTTACTGGAAACATATTGATGATAGACTATAATGACTGCAATCCATGGTGTGGCATTATGTATCTATGAATGCATACTCACTATAGATGCGCTCTGAGTAATGATTATCACTTCAGCAGCAATTCACTTATCAAGTAGCTTCTTTAGCAGTTTGATTCTGCCATAAACAGTGGGTAAATTTTCAGATTAAACTGCAAAGGGGATTAATTGTTTTTATAAGTTCAGAAAAAAAAAAATGTCAAAGAAACAGAGAGAGGGGGGGGGGGGACTTTTTCATTACCATCAGTGCCTGCCACACAGATTAGCAGTGCAAATTACTTTACTATTAGGAAATAGCTCAGACTAAGTGGTGTGTGGTGGATGATGTGGTGCAGAATGGGGAAGAACAGTGGTGAAATATTAGATACAAATAAGTGGAACGCTCTGTGTGTGCATGTGTATGATGCACAGGCCAGTCCGCTTTCTTCTTTGGCTCAACAGAGAAGCTGCAGCACTCAGCATCAATAAAGACATGCTGTGTATGTGTGGAAGTACAGTGATTAAGTAAAAGGAGATGAAGCAAAGAGTACTTAACAAGTAGTGTAGCATTGTGCTGCACAACAATAGCCTATAAATAATATAAGAATCATCATCATCGTCGTCATTGTCATCATCACCAGCAGCAGCAGCAGCAACAACAGTTCTATTTACAGCCTGCTATTGTTGTTTTAATTGTTGGATGTAATGGTAGTGATGGCAGTAGTGGCATTACCATCATCATCATCATCATCATCATCATCATCATTGCAACCATACCAAGTGTGCATGCACATGATCGCCGACACCACCACCACCACTGCCCACTATTCTCATCACAAAAACCACCCTTGCCACTATTAACAAACACTCTTGTCACCACCACCACCACCACCACCACCACCACCATCACCACTGTCAATGTTTATTATTGCTAGTAGCTATTTTGTGTGGCATCATTCACCCACCCCATCTCAAACAAACACACACACACACACACACACACACACACTGATCTGCTGTCACTGCCACCACTACAGTGAATAGGCAGAATTCTCTCTGAAGAATAAATCTCACTGAACCAAACAATGGTGAAGAGTCTTTTATGACACTTGATTGGAAGCAGAATGAATAGTTTTATGTTTGATGAAGTCAGTCAATTGGAAAAAACAAGCAGAATTCCACTGCAAAGAGAGATATTTCTTTCACCTAGGTTCGAATTAGATTGAATCTACAATATGTTATCTTTCTTTTTATTGCATTTATTTTCACTTGTTTAGATAAAAAATCTTTTTTTTTTCTTACTGTTTTGTTCATAGCTTCCATTTTTATAAAAGAAGGGGACTTTCATAGTGCAAGGAGCATGAAATAATGCTGATAAAAATAATTATGCTGTGAAAAAAAAGGTGGCATTTGTTAAATGACTAATATTATTCTAATTATTCAGGCAAGTGGAGATAACTCTAGACATGTTTCAGTCTTCTTAGACCTCTACAGCAAAGCATCGATTTCATTGTATTTGCTGAAGTATTGATGACAGACTCACAAAGCAGTTGTACAATATTGTACAGGAGTTGATATATTCCAGAGAGTAAATCATATGGAAATGGCATTTATATGCAAAATCAATAATTAATTAGATATTAGCACATTTAATTCAAATGAAATATATTTATGTGGTAGCAAAAAAAAACAAAAAAACAATATCAAACTAATTTCAATGGATGGCACCCATGCCAACTTCGTCTCCCTCATTGGACACAGAAACTCGGCTTGCGAAGACCTGTTGCCAGTGCTGCTGGACTGGCTCCTGTGAAGGTGGCACGTAAAAGCACCCACTACACTCTCCGAGTGGTTGGCGTTAGGAAGGGCATCCAGCTGTAGAAACTCTGCCAAATCAGATTGGAGCCTGGTGTAGCCACCTGGTTCACCAGTCCTCAGTCAAATCGTCCAACCCATGCTAGCATGGAAAGCGGACGTTAAACGATGATGATGATGATGATGATGATGAATATTCAGGCTAACATTATTTTTGTAGCCAACATTATTTTTGTGCCTTAGTCTACTTTCAGTGCTTCTAAAAAAAGTAATTTAAAAAAAATAAAGAGGCACTAGAAAGAAACAAAAATCTATACCAGCCAACTTAAGTGAGAAGAGTTCAAGCAAAGTGACTGAATCTGTATGCAGTTCCATAACCTAGTAGCAATAGTAGACAAACCTTCTTCAAATTACACCCTACTCTTAAAAAGGAAGGATACATTGAATATTATAGTCTTAGATAAACTACCCGAAGGAAAAAAAAAAAGGATTGTTGCAGATGGAACTTGTATTGTTTCAAGACTAACTCACTAGACAGAATGTCTTTATGTTCTGTGTTCAAATTCTGCCAAGGTTGACTTTGACTTTCATCATTACAAGGTTAGTAAACTAAGTACCTATCAGGTACTGAGGTTAATGTAATCAACTGGCCCCTCCACCAAAATTTCAGACCTGGTGCCTTTGGAAGACAGGACCATTACAAGACTAACTCATAGCCTTTATAACAGTACTACAACAACACTAACCTACACCACTGAAGCTACTAGACTGAGCTAACTCAATTGAGACAATTAGATAATAATGGTCTTATGAATAAATTATGAAGAAAAAAAAATAAAGCAGAAAAAAATACTAGTTATTTTTGAAGGGAGCATGTCAGCCTAAATCATTTACTCCAGTACTTGACTGGTACTTTATTTTATTGACCTAAAAGGATAAAAGATATAATTGACTATGGTGGGATTTGAACTCAGAATGTAAAGATCCAAAAGAAATGCCACAAAGTATTTTATCCAACACTTTCATTCTGCTATAAAACAATTTCATTTTGAGAACCTAACAGTTTATATGTTGAAGCCTGCTGTGTGCAGATATCATTATTCTTTAGCCCCTTGTGAGTAGTCCTGATTAAGTAGGCTCAGTGTGGGTTAACCATTTAGTATTTAAACCAGCCATTTTCAGCTCAAATATTCTACCTGTTTTATGTTCAAACTGATCAGATCCAGCCTCTTGCACCTACCTTACAATGTCATTCTTAAAATAAACAATCATGTCACTGAAATTTAGAAGTTGTGAGATAATGCATAATTTATTCAAAACAATGTGAACAAATAAACATTATATTTGACAGACTAATCTGAACACTAAAGGGTTAGATGTATCTAAGGCTACATTATTTAAAATACCCTCTCTTTTTAAAGACAGTAGGGTGTGATTTGAGGAGATTTAACTTCTATTTCTAGCAGGTTGAGCAACTAAACTGAGGCTCACTCTTTGATTTGTGATAGTTGTCATTGTCATTAAACCACAAGTCAAAACTGATCAAATCAGAAGTAAGGAAATGATAAAATGATAGGAAGTAGTGAGGTTCCTGTAATTTTAGGAATATATATGACTACATTATCTAGTGTGTCCTTATTTAAGATGGTAAGAAGTGATTTAATCCTTTAGCATTTAAACCAGCCATATCCAGCCTAAATATTCCACTTGTCTGAGTGACTGTGTAGTGGTTCCTTCTTTGGTTCATGATATATATCATTATTTGTTTGTGTAACAAAACTATAGATATAATTGTTTGACAACAATCACTATTCTGTTACCTTGTTGTAGCCCATATAATTAGCTGACAAAATCTATTGACTGTCACATAAAAAAAAAAAACAGAAAAATGAATAAAGAGGCAATAATGAATTATATTTAGTAGGCTAACTCTTGCTTTTTAAAATTATATGCTCTCTCTCTCTCTCTCTCTCTCTCTCTCTCTCACTCACACACACACACACACACACACATATATAAACATACATGCATATGTGTGTGTCAGTGTGTGAAATATATGTGCACGTGGATGTGTGTCTATGTATATCTGTATAAATTATGTTGTTTTTCTATAGCAGCATAGGTTGGAAGGATTGTCACAGCTTGAGTCTGTTTTCAGATCAGGAATTGTTACCTTTCTAATTGAGTTAGGGAGCTATGTCTTGTTTGTATGTTTCATTTTGCCCTGGTTTTTATGGCTGGATATTCTTCCTGTCATCTACAACTTTATGGGGTATACTGGGTACAATTCTTTATAGCACCAGCACGAGAAAGATTGTCAAGTCCCCAACAAGACAAGACAAGGTTAAAGATTCCTTTCAGCCCTTCACTCTCTTTGTTCATAGAGATTGTACTGGGTGCATATTATCAGGATACCAGCACAAAGGGAGTTAGTTGTCTTGTATAGTGTGAGAATAAAGAGTCTTCATTGCTCTAAGGCATGCATGTCCACTCTAGGTAACTTTGTGAAGAAGAATAGGTGAGAGGGAAATGATAGATGTAACAAGTGTAATTGACAAGTATGACAGTAGAACAAGAATGATCCGGTGTGGACAAGTATGATGGGAGAGACGGGGTATTTTAAGTGAGAGGTGAACAATAGTCAATGTGACAGATGACAATATCAAAGTGGCCTGAGGAGGAGGGAGTAATGACTAATGATTTGCAATAGACAAAGGGTGATGGTAGAGTGCATTGGACATGGATAGGTCTTATGAAAATCCTTAGGCATAGGTTGCATGATGGGTGGAAGACCTTGAGTGATAGGGAGATGAGTTTTAGGAGATACATGGCAGGGAGCTGAGGCATTTTATATATATATAGTAGAATGAGAAATAGAAAGCCCTTGGTACAGTATTTGTTGTTGGCACTCCATCGCTTACGATGTCGAGGGTTCCAGTTGATCTGATCAACGGAACAGCCTGCTCATGAAATTAATGTGCAAGTGGCTGAGCACTGCACAGACACGTGTACCCTTAATGTAGTTCTTGGGGATATTTAGCGTGACACAGTGTGACAAGGCTGACCCTTTGAATTACAGGCACAACAGAAACAGGAAGTAAGAGTGAGAGAAAGTTGTGGTGAAAGAGTACAGCAGGGTTCGCCACCATCCCTTGCCGGAGCCTCGTGGAGCTTTTACGTGTTTTCGCTCAATAAACACTCACAACGCCCGGTCTGGGAATCAAAACCGCGATCCTATGACTGAGAGTCCGCTGCCCTAACCACTGGGCCATTGCGCCTCCACGGTACAGTATTTTATATTAGAAAAAAAAATGAATAGAAATGGCTTTTCTGATAATCTTTCCACTTTAATAAGTAGATATAAATCATCATCATCATCATCATTATCATTTAACATTTGTCTTCCACACTGGCGTGGGTTGAACAGTTTGACAAGAGCTGGTTAGCCAGAGAACTACACCAATCTCCACTATCTGCTTTGGCATGGTATTTACGGTTGCATGGATTGTCTTTACAGAATGGACTGGGTGCCTTTTATGTGACACCAGCTCTAGTGGGGTCTGTATATATTATAATAATGAAATCAAACCAAAAAATGATAATTTGAAAGAGAATTTTGAAAATTCTGATAATGTGCATCTCTTCTAAGCATAACCCATATCATCATCATCATCATCATCATCATCGTTTAACGTCCGCTTTCCATGCTAGCATGGGTTGGACGATTTGTCTGAGGACTGGTGAAACCGGATGGCAACACCAGGCTCCAGTCTAATTTGGCAGAGTTTCTACAGCTGGATGCCCTTCCTAACACCAACCACTCAGAGAGTGTAGTGGGTGCTTTTACGTGTCACCCGCAGGAAAACGGCCACGCTCGAAATGGTGTCTTTTATGTGCCACCCGCACAAGCCAGTCCAGGGGCACTGGCAACGATCTCGCTCGAAAATCCTACGGGAGCTAGTCAGGCGGTACTGGCAACGGCCACGCTCAAAATGGTGCATCTCATGTGCCACCCGCACAAGAACCAGTCCAGGGGCACTGGCAACGATCTTACTTGGCTTGCCGGGTCTTCTCACGCACAGCACATTTCCAAAGGTCTCGGTCAGTAGTCATCGCCTCGGTGAGGCCCAATGTACGAAGGTCTTGCCTCACCACCTCAGCCCAGGTCTTCCTGGGCCTACCTCTTCCACGGGTTCCCTCAACTGTTAGGGTGTGGCACTTTTTCACGCAGCTATCCTCATCCATTCTCACCACATGTCCATACCAGCGCAATCGTCTCTCTTGCACACCACAACTGATGCTTCTAATGTTCAGCTTTTCTCTCAAGATACTTACACTCTGACGGGTATTCACATTGACATTACACATCCAACGGAGCATACTGGCTTCATTCCTTGCAAGCTTACGTATGTCCTCAGCAGTTACAGCCCATGTTTCACTGCCATGTAGCATGGCTGTTCGTACGCATGCGTCATACAGTCTGCCTTTTACTCTGAGTGAGAGTCCCTTTGTCGCCAGCAGGGGTAAGAGCTCTCTAAACTTTGCCCAGGCTATTCTTATTCTAGCAGCTACACTTTCAGCGCACCCACCCCCAGTACTAACTTGGTCGCCCAGATAGCGGAAGCTATCGACTACCTCTAGTTTTTCACCCTGGAATGAGATAGAAGTTGTTTCCTGTTTGTTTACAGTCTTTATTGCACCTGAACATCTGCCACAAACAAAAACTAACTTGCTAGTTAACCTGCCTTTGATGTTGCTGCACCTCTTATGTGTCCATAGCTTGCACCGGGTACATCTTATAGAGTTACTACCTACTCCTTTTCTACATACTGAGCAGGGCCATCTACCTGAAGGGGTTTGTGTTTTATCTACCTTCCTACTTATTAGGATTTTGGTTTTAGCTTGGTTGACTCTAAGGCCCTTCAATTCTAGACCTTGCTTCCACACCTGAAACTTCATGTCCAATACATACCAGCAAAGTCCAATCCATGCCAGCATGGGAAAAAGGGTGTTAAATGATATGTATATCCTAACAAATGCATAAAAGTGTGAATGTATTTATACATACATATATGTAATTGTGTGTACGCATAAGTATGTATATACATAGATATATATTCTTAGTAAAACAGTCTGTTTGCCCTGTCTATTCCAAATAGACTTTTCTCTCAAGTCTGTCTCTCGTTACATAACATTTTCTGTAATGAAAATTATATTTTAGTTGAGTGAAGTGTCTTGCTCAAGGAGAAAAATTTATGTGTAATTGGCCAGGTCAGACTCATAGGCCAACAATCTGAATCAGGATTTTAAAAATATAGTAAAGCTGTGAATTAATTGCTACAATGCTTAGCTAAATTATATGATATACCTTTATGTTAAAAATATTTACATTTATCCATAATTTGAATTATTGCATTATTTCTCCTCAAAATATTAGACTGATGCAGAGCATTTTGCTATGCTAGAGATTTGTTGCTCTGGTTTTAAGTGCATTATCTAGCAGAGATATAAAACAATGTGATTAATATACCAGAAACAAATTGTAGTGTGTCTAGTATTGAGCTTGTTACAACTTTTCTCTCTTTTATAATATCTAATAATTACATAGCAGAAATCTTTCATATTGTCTTTCTGGAATCTTAGACAGTTGTGAATGATCTTCACTTGGTGGTGGATAATAGCATGTGTGGTGAGTTTAAGGTGAGGTGACCAGTTACTTAATCACCATCACTCAATACTAGCAATCAGACTCAAGACCAGAGGAAACGATTTGGGAGACTTTAGTCTGAGGAAGAATGCTAGAGAAGTTTCCAATTGTACTGTCTTTACTTAGGTCAGTTTTGAACTTGGCATTCTTATTGACATGCTGTACAGTACACAGCTGCTTACAAACTGCTGATTCTACCCATGTGGGAGTGGAAAGTATGATTGATAGAATATAAGGTATGATCTTTTAGTTAGTCATCCAGCACACTATCTTCTCAACCTAATGTAACTCTACAAAGTGGTAAAACTCCAATCTTCTTTGAACAAGTAATAAAATTAGTTAAAATTTTCAAATTTAAACCTAGGACCTTGCCAACAAGAAGAATTCCTAAACCTTGGACTATCACCTGTTGGTCAACAAAGTTTCATTTTGTGAAGTAGGAATAATTTGTAGGTTTCTCGAGAGTTCAGTTTTGTTTGAAATCAATGTGCATAGTTCATCATAGTTCTTTAAATTAAGAAAAAAAATTTCATTGAGAAAAGATGGAATGATGCCTCCTGTTACTTACCTAGTTTCAACATTTCTTTCTTACAACATGTGGTTTGCTTTTGTCATGACTTCAGGTCATTGTTGGGAAGGTATTTGATCTCAAAATTGTTAATCTATCTAACATGGCTATCTATCATGCCCCAGTTATCACAATTGTACCCAGCTATATTAAAGCTTAAGTGCTGTTGAACTTTCTCAATACGTATGGTTCAATAGTAACTAACTAATGACCCAAATATCTGCTGTGTTTATCCACTATTCAACTATGTTAACACCTGCAACATATGGAAATTTAAACCTGAGTAAAATTCTGAGAATTTGACTACTCTCTTTGCAGAGATACAATAATATGAATAAAATAGATAACTGAATAAGTAGCCAGTATATCTCAGTAAATAGTTGTCTTTATTAATGAATTAGAAATATCTAAATAGATAAAACTGTCTCATCAATCATATTATCTACAATAAGATATATAGAATGTTGAAAAAGTTTAGAACAGAGTTATAGTACTTATTCATATCTCTCACCCACCAAACTTATATAATGAATTTATCAAGTCTACTTTATCTGATTAGACACTTCCTTAAAGGGTGGAAGCATTAAGCAGACAACAGACAATTATTGAATTGAAAAGAAATGTGTGTGAGACCTGATTTTCACTATATTTTCCAACTGCTCAGAGAGGGTGATAATGTTGAAAATACTGCCCTTCCAAAACTGAATGTAATGATAGATAGGTAAACAAACTGCCAAGTAAAAACGTGTACAAACATTAATCTAGCTTGGATAACTTTTCAACACCTTATGGACTTTGCTACTAAAGACCACATCTCTTTAGATTAAAGCATTTGGACAACTTGGAGGTTTTGGAACTAAAAATGATTTTTCTATAATAGACATCATCAAAATTTCCTTTAGCCATTTAAAAATGTTACCATTATGCAAGTTTTCACCATTCAGATTGTAACCTGCAACAGTTAGTTTGAGCTTCACAGGATGAAATTTCCTCATCCATCCCATTTTTTAAAAAATTTTGTTTTCCTTAGAGAAAACAAAAGATTGACTAAGTATTTGTTGCTAACATTAAAGTAAAGATAGAGGTTAGTGTATTATGTTGGAGTATCATTGTTAGAAGAATTGCTCTTTATAGATTATGATCTGTATTATTTATTGCTCATAGATGTTGTCACCGAGAGAGGGTTATGGCTCAGTAGAGAGTGTGTGGTGTTGATGAGTGAATATACAAACATAAAATTTCACTTGTTAAAGTTATCTCTACAGATTTTCTATAGAAATCATAGCCAGCACTGATTTTGTTATAATGTTTCTTATATTGACTTAAAAACATGTTTAATATACTTTGTAGTATATTATGGTTGCATAACAAAATACACTGTCCCTAGAGGTCATTAATATTTAAAACATGAAACTGAAAATCAAAAAAAAAAAACTGGTTTGCTGGACAATCTATTTTAGTGCTTTGTATTTTATCAACATTCTCACTTGTTTAAAAAAGGAAGAAGACAGAGATCAAACAAATCGGTTTGCAACTTAATAAACAAATTAAACATTTGATATGTTGATCCCTTTTATAACTATAAATCTGTTGATATGTTGTGTAGAGAAATTAATTCTTATTAGTCTGTTTACATAGAAGTATGCTCCATGAATTGGCTTACATATGATATATATATAAATATTGTTGCCAACCTGTGTCATGCATATGTAACCTGAGATTGGTATTTTTATAAACACACTAATTTTTTTCTTTTCATGTTTACAGTATCAGGTTACAATCTTATAGCTTTTCAGATGAAAACAATTTACATTCTTTTTTATTATTTCTCACCAAAACTGAAAAATCAAACTATACCAGCTCTATTATTATATATTTGTTGGAGTTTCTTACTGCAGTTTTTGTGTTTTTCAAGTTAAAAATAAAACTATTTTTAGTTTTGTTTACTGTTGTTCTAAGTTCAGGATTAAACTCTTTTGAAGCATGCATCTTACACCTTTTTGGCTTTTATTATAATTGAATGTCTTTGTTTCTTGAAAGCTTTCTTCTTGGCTTTCTCATTGTTTGGCATTCTTGGCATATGTGTAGCCACATTTTCACCTTATTCTACATGTTATCTTTCTGTGCCTGCCATTATTACTATCTTCCCTGAACCAGCCCCAAACTGAAGTTATTTACCAGCCAACTGAGTTGGTGTCAGTGTGTTAGGAGGATGCCTTCTTACCAGTCTAAACATCATCTGACAAGCTGGTCTAAACCAGAAACACATTAATTAGTTTTGCAACAACTGTTATCTCAGATCATACTTGTTTTAGTCATCTTCTGAGTATTAACAATCTTTTCACTAAGACCTACTGCATACTACTATTTTAACCACTCTTCAGTTAACCTATCCAGCCACCAAAAACTTAGATGTCTTTGTTTAATTGAGTGCATCTTACAAAATTATTGACTCAAGGAAGTTCAAATTTTTATCAATAATTTCAAAGTAAAATTATTTTTCTATTTTTTTTAGTTGTTTTAGTAAGTTATTTGAATATATGTTAATTGTTGTATGATGTGTCAAGCAAAATCAGTGTATGACATATGGCATAGACTCTACAGAAAATACAAAGCATATAATTAATTACTATGTAATGTGTTTGAAAACTTATACCCATATAACTAAAAAATATTCCCTGAAGATATTGGTGGCTAAAATCATTTATATAACAGCATGTAAAAAAAAAAGATTCCATAACTTGGAAAATGGTAAGGTTGATTGATGGACAGCACATCTGCCTGTAAAATATTACCTCAAATATACATTCGACCTATGCCAACATAGAAAAAAAGGACGCAATGCAAATGAATCAATTGTTAATAGTATTAGAAAATAATCAAATACTGACAACATATTTTGAGAAAAAGTTCCTTTTGTGTGTTTGTTTTTCCTATTGACTTTGAAGCAAGATTATTGTGCATAGCCCTACAAATTACCATTCTGGTTTTAGATTTCAAATTAACCATAACATTATGATTCCTTAAGTATTCATTGCGACAATGTCTTTATACATACCATGTTCTAATGTCCATAGCCATTGCTTCTATTATCTACTACTTGCTAACAGTTGATTCTGGTATTTATGAAACTGTGTAAAGCCTGGGGGGACTGTATCTTAACAGAATAACATTGACTTCTTTGTATGTGTTAACAGCAGGTCATAGCTGATTCACTTCATTCTTTTGATATTAATTTAAATGCAAAACTGTCTGATTGTGTAGCTTATTTATCTTTGCAACAATCTGGCCATTTTTTACATAACAAGATCACAATTGTTAGTTTAAGCAACTGCCATACTTGACTGGTATATATTTTACTGAGCATCTGTTGGATGAATCACAAAGTTGACCTTCGTGGGATTTGCAAGGCATTTTGTTTGGAACTCCTATCTTTTTACTCCTTCCTATCTTCCACCACAGTATTGGTTTCATATAATATTTTTCAGATTAGTTATAAAGTGTAACCAGAAAACTAATAACCTGTTTAATGGCTTGGCATACTGTTTCTGTTATGGTTAGATAATGTGCCCTTTGGTTCTTGGTCTTGCCATTAATATCAGCTTGGTGATGCTTCATGGGCCTGGGAAATATGGAGAAACTTTAATTTCCAGCAAATGAATGCATATGCTTAATAGACACTCACACACACACACACACACACACACACACACACACACACACACACACACACACACACACACATGCAACCATCTATCACTGTTATTGCAAACCACCACTACTTTCATTTTTGCTCCATATCTTCTCTTTTCCTACTTCTCTCTTTCTCTCTCTCTCTCTCTCTCTCTCTCTCTCTCTCTCTCTCTCTCTCTCTCTCTCTCTCTCTCTCTCTCTCTCTCTCTCTGTGATGCCACCTTACCTTTTTCTCTCTTCCCATCACACCACTGTTTCTTCTATAACATCTCTCCTGTTTTAATCATATTGGCTCCATCAGTTTTAATTAAATTTAAATTAAAAAGAAAGAAACCTTCAATTAAACACTCTCCTGCAGCTCTAAACTGATATGAACTTTGACTTCTTGAAATTAGAGCCAGTAAATCTGCCATGGTATATTAGATGACACTTTAGAAAAGAAACAAAAAAATTATCTGGAAAATAAATAGCAATAGCAACATCAACAAAAAACATTTGCTCTGCTGTATTTCAGTACATGTTAAGTATCAATTAATAATATTATTTTGCTATGGTATATGGAATGAAATTCAAGACATAACAGTTGACTGAGAAACTATGGAACGAATCCACAGACATAATTCATGATAGATATGTTTATTTGTGGGACAGTTGACTAATAAACTATGCAATAAAATTAAAGACGTAATCTATTACAGACACATTTATATTATCAATATTATTCATAAGATAATTGCCTAAGAAATATTTTAATTAAGTGTAGTATATTATTGATATATACTTTTAGAATCTATAGCCCTCCAGAGCAGCTACTATTCTTTGTTCTCTGGGAATGTTGGTTCAAGCCCAGCAAGGATTTAGTACATCATATTCAGATTTATTATAGCATTACTAATGCAAGCATATGCTAAAGAAATATAAGAGATACATAATCTTTGATTTCATTCCATAGTTAAGATTGTTTAAAGTGTTTTGTCGTATATATTTAACAATAGAAAGATGCAAAAAAAAAACAAATTAGTATTTTCTCATGGACAATGTTGCAGAGTCTTTTGTTAGAGCTAATACAGTCATTCATTATTTAAAGACAAACGCAACAGCTAACAATCCTCAAGGTTTAAAGAGGTAACAAGCAAGTCTTTATGAAACAACTGTATATGCAAAGAATATGATTTTCAAAGATGGTCTATCCAAATACCACATCTACAGTCTTTGTGGACTTCACACCTTCTCAAGAATTAAATTAAATTTAAAACAATAATTGTTCTCTATAAATGTCCAACAGGCTTCTGATTTTCAAAATAACCATGGAATTTCTATGGTTATTGTTACTTAATTATTCTGAAATTTGTGTTTAGATTTGAAATAATGGTGATTTTATACAATACACTGAAGCGCAAAAGAAATGCATGACATGTGTGACTGTGAAATATGTTTTAATTTCCTTATGTCAGAGATAAATTTTGATAAATCTGATAATGTCAATTTCTTGGATGCACTTTGACTACAGTCTATGGGTCATTGTCATGTGTTCTGTTAGCAGGCAGATCCAACACATCGAGATTGTAGGATGTGAGACATGTTCAATACTATGTATGCCCTCCCTGGGTGTCCAAAACGGCCATACACCATCAGTACATGGAGTGCATGAAGTGGTTCACAAAAGCTATTGGTACTTGTGCCCACAGGCTGAGGAAAACTGCCTCCAGTTCCACACAAGTTGTCAGCCTTGGGACCACCTGGTTCAGCTGTCTCTACATTTCATCCCACAGGTGTTCATTTGAGGTCAAATCTGGGCTTGGAGCCAGCCATGGCATGGTTCTGATGTTGTACTGATGCAGGAAGTCCATGGTGAACCTGACCGTGTGGGAGGGAGCATTGTCATGCTGGAACACATGGCTCTGGTGATGTGCAAAGAAGGGCATGATGTGAGGTCTTAGGATCTGGTCAACATAGCGCTGCACTGTGATGCCATTCCCTCTGCTCACACCAACATTTTGGAACACATGGGGCCCAGTTCTTAGATTCAGGCTTATAACATCCCAAACCATGATGATTTAGCCATCCCACGCGTCTCTCTCCATGACACATGCATCTCTGCAGCGTTCATCCCTCCTATGCCACACCCTCACTCTACCATCCGAGGTGAAAACACAGTACTGGCTCTCATCAGAGAAGGCTATCGACCTCCATTGTTGATGCTGCCAATGTTGGTGCTGTATAGCCCACTGTAGTTGTGCCTGGCGGGTGGTGTGGACAGGCCCTCGAGCAGGATAACGGCAATGCAGGTTGTTGGCGGCCAGTCAATGTTGTACCATGTCGTTACTGATGGGTCGCTGTCCAGTTCCAATAGTCCTGTGAGCTGTCACACCGCTCAGTCTGAAGCAACCATGGAGGTGTTGCAGGTGGGTGAAGCAGTCCTGCCTGGGCGTGGTCACTCAGGGGTGCCCTCTGTGGGCACAGTCTGCAGTGCTGTTGGTGTTGTATCGCTGTCGCAGGCAATAGATGGTGCTGACATGAACATTGTAAGCTTTTGCAACAACCTGGGCACACTGCCCTGCTTGCAATTGGCCAATTGCTTGTTCGCTCTGCATTGCTGCCAATCAGGTTATACCTGATGCATCAAAATTATGAATGCCAGGAACGCAGTTCAAGTTGATTTTTATACCCATAACCTCCACAAGATGCACATGCATTTCAGTTTTCATGACATTTTGGCATCTCATTTCAGGGTAAGTTGAAAGGTTACCTGCAATTTGGATCTCAGCCATGAACCAGCATGTCATGGAATATTTACACTTACATCCCTGAAATAAATTTTCAGAATTTACCATATAAAAATGACAGTGTAGATATTGCAAAGACATAGAAATTGTAACATTTAACTATGTTGTCTCATTACAGTGGGCATCATTTAGAATCTGGGAACTGTAGGGCTTAAATTATGGTTAAGTGAATACCAATCTGACTGTAGAATTCTCTTTCACTTCATATTTCTCTAAAAGATTTTCTTGTCTCACTTTTGTTATCTATGGCTCTGACCAAAATACTTTCTTCCAGTTATCTTGTTTTTTTTTTTGTTTTGTTTTTTTATCTTGCTGTTTTTTTTAATTTTCAGGCTGGCTCTAATTGAGCTTGCTTTTGAACAAAGGCAATCCAGCAACAATAGTCCCATTTCTTCATAAATTTATGATTACATTGTCCAGTGTGTTCTTTGTTTTTTACTATCATCATCATCATCATTTAACGAGGCTATGTGCCCTTCTTATCACCAGATGCCCTTCCTGTTGCCAACCTCTACTGTTTCTAGGCAAGGTAATCTGGCTACTATTTAGAGCAGGTCATTTGAACATACAGAAGCTCTTTTGTTGGGTCAAGGGACATCAGGTTGTAAGATAACAGATGAGAAATCTTTATTTATTCACTTTTTAGAATAGATGTTCGGGTTCTTGATAAAACTAGTAGTTAGACCAGTGGAAGAGGTTTTTTTGTATTTGTTTAAGGATAAAGAAACCAATACTAAGTCCTGTCTAAGAAGCTAGTTCATTATTCAATCATACTAACTATGCCAAGTAATACCAAACAGTATAACTAGGTATAGCTAGTATGGTTAATGTTCAGTTTCTGTTTTCTAATAACAAACATTTCCCTAGGTATATATGTATAAATGTATTTGTATACATGCAGTTGTCAGTATATATGTTCATCTGTATATGTGAGAGTGTGTATGTCTGTGAGAGACAGAAAGAAAGAGAGAGAGAGAGATGGGTATAGATTTCACAGAGGCAAGCAAGAAATCGTAGAGAGACATGAGAATATGTACACTGTATACATGTCATTACTATTTGAATGGAATGCATAGACATTGAAGCGGAAGTAAGGAAATGCATAAAAGAAGTACACAAACTCTATTATTTGAATCTAATCAGTTGGTAGGAAAGCTTCCATATTGAGTGACACTAGTTAGTTGTTATACAAAGTCTTATTCTGTAGAAACTTCTGATAGTATAAACACCAAATAGTTTGCATTCACACTTTATAAGCATTAAAATATATTCCAGTATCTAGTTATAAAATCACTCACCACACATACACTCATTCTGTTATAGTGGGTGTTCTTAGATTCTCTTCAGTAGCTCGATCAGGAAAGGAAGAGCAGTTACTTGATGTTTTAAGGCTTGTAAAATGAATATGGTTGATGCAAGGCCTGTAGAGAAAACATGAGTTGGAAAGGAAAATTTTATTGCAAGTGTTTGTGATTTCGATAACCAAGTAGTGACTATAAATCAGGTAGTGTAATCAAACAATTGCTAGTGATAAGGACACCATATCTAAGTATTGTTGAACTTATCTTAAACAGCTGTTTTTTTTTGCTGTTGTTAGCCCCCAGTTAGTCCTGATTGGGAAGTTATATGATCAATGTACACTAACTGTGACCATCTCATCTTTTTATTTATTTGTATTTGCTTTTTGCTGGTTTCAGCCAAACACTGTGGTCAACTGGGACTCTGCCTTTAAAAACTAAAGGTTTTACTTCCTGCACATAGGTTTCTCAAGTTGTTACTTGTCAAACTATACTAGGCTTGAAGTTGCTTACCTTCAGTGATGGGATTAGAACCAGTGTTTGTAATTAATAATACACCTTGGACTGTATTCAATGTGTCCTTCCTTTTCCGTTTATGGTGTCAGGATATGCTTTAAGGAAGCTTTGGTTGTTATTTCTTGCAAGTTGAGTAATCATGTAGAGCAGAGATTCTCAACCAGGGTCTATATGGCCTTTGTGAGTTCATATAAGATTTTGTTACTAAAATTCATGTGCAATAAATTGCTTATACTACTACAATACACAAAATATTTTTATTTTTTTCTACACATTTCCTAATAATATTTAATTACATAAATACAGTAGGATCCTTTTTATATACATTGAATAGCTGTGGAGGCCCAGTAGAGTAAAATAGGAATCATAGGGATCCATAAGCAAAAAATGGTTGAGAAACGCTGATGTAGAGGTTCCCTCTATTGTATGTCTTACAACTGTTACTATGTATGGCAGGAACAATGCCGTCTAACAAGTCAATTGTCAAGTTGCCTAACTGTTTTCTTTTTCAAGGATAACCAGACATGTTTTCTACTTGAGATCTAAGATGATATGTATTTTAGCTATACATTTACAAAAAAGACTTCTCCCTGCTTCATCTGTCTTCTTTGTCT